>NW_024111813.1:0-13306 GCF_003073215.2 Triticum urartu | reverse complement strand
GCCTCCAATAACTTGGCTAGTTCTTCTCCCATGGCATGTCTCTTAGGTTCGGAGAAACGCCGAAGAGCTTGCTTGACCGGCTTGAATCCCTTTAGGATATTGAGGCTATGCTCGGCCAGCCTACGTGGGATTCCTGGCATGTCTGAAGGATGCCAGGCGAATATGTCCCAATTCTTGCGTAGGAACTCTCGTAGTGCGGTGTCCACAGCGGGGTTTAACTGTGCCCCGATGGAGGATGTTTTGGTGGGGTCCGTTGGGTGGACTTGGAATTTGACTATTTCATCCGCTGGTTTAAAAGAGGTGGACTTGGATCTTTTGTCGAGTATCACATCGTCCATGTCCACTGTGGAGTGTAGCGTGGTTAACTCCTCGGCCGAGAGGGATTCGGATAATGCCTCAAGGGCCAATGCCGCTGTTTTGTTTTCGGCGCGGAGTGCTGTGTCCGGATCACTAGCGAGGGTGATGATTCCGTTGGGCCCGGGCATTTTAAGCTTCATGTACCCATAATGGGGTACGGCTTGGAAGATTGCGAACACCTCTCGTCCTAAAAGAGTGTGATAGCCACTGCTGAACGGGGCCACTTGGAATGTAATTTCTTCGGACCTGTAATTGTCTGGCGTGCCGAATACCACATCTAGTGTGATTTTCCCAGCACCACGTGCTTCCCGACTGGGGATAATTCCTCTAAAGGTTGTGCTACTTTGCTCGATGCGGTTCCAGTCTATTTCCATCTTTTGAAGGGTTTCCTCATAGATGCGGTTTAGTGCGCTACCGCCGTCCATGAGTACTTTGGTTAGTCGAAAGCCGTCCACAATTGGACTGAGGACCAGTGCAGTTGGTGCTCGGGCTGTTCGGAATTTGGGTTCATCACTGGCATTGAAGGTAATAGCCATGTCACTCCATGGATTTGTTGCTGCTACGTGGCAGATTTCGGCCATGCTGCGGAGTGTTCGCTTGCGCCTATTATTTGACGCAAAGGTCTCGAACACTGTTAACACCGTATTGTTATCCACTGGATGGTGCTCTGTGGTATGTGGGATAAGAAGATCCTCACCACTTTTGGCCACCTGCCGGCGTGTCCAACATGCTCTAAGGCTGTGCATTGGTATTATATCCGCCGTGCTATGAATTTTGCAGGGTCCGTTGAGCCATCCCTCCAGTATGGTTCCTTGCCCTGTATACGGTTTTTGCTTTTTGGTAGTTAACCCGGGTGTATTGTGATAATGCACCCTTTTATTTCGGACTAGGTTTGTGTTCAGGGCCGGATTATCCCAAAAGTTTGTTTCGGTTTTCCAGGCACTTTCCATCGCACAGTACTTTCGTACTATGGATGCCAAGTCAGCGAAGCGTGTTATCTCAGGGCGATTTATGGTGTTAAGGATTCCCTTGTCCGTGCAATTATTGTAGAAAAATAAGATTGCGTCTTCCTCGCGACAGTCCTTAACCTTATTCCTCGCAAGGAGGAATCTGGCCCAGTAATGATGTACTATTTCCTGGGGCTCTTGCCTGATATGGGAAAGGTCGCTTGTGTTTGGGTGGGTGGGATTGAATCCAAACCCCTACCCGATCTGGGATCCAGGGGCCGAGGAGTTTCCAATTTTGGAAGTTCCGGTTCCGGGATGTTACCCGCTAATCCTGGTCCGCTGTCTGAGTCTAAGTTCAAGGATTGGATGTTGTCCTCCCGCGAACGGGCGTCCGTCTCGGAGAGCTCGGGAATCCGGACATAGTTGGTCCTCAGGATAGAGGAAAGGTCGCCGCATTGTTCATCCACCACTGCAATATGATGGGTGACTGGTGGAGAGTTAATCTCTCTTTGATCGGGTTTAAGCCCAATCCGATCATAGTCCGTAGCGACTCCCAAGGCGGCGATCCGATCCAAGAGCTCGTTTAAGGAGGAGAGCTCCATTGGATCCATCTGTTCGGCGAGCGCCGATTGGACGTGGAAGTAGTTTTCGATGACCCGAGAATTCATCGTTGGCGCGGCGGCTGAACAGGCGGTCATGATGAACCCGCCTAGCCGGAGAGTTTGGCCGACAGCCAAAGCTCCCCCGACAGTAGTACTGTCTTTAAAGACGAGACGAGACATCCTTCCTTCTGGCGACGGCACAGAGGAACTCTCAATGAAAACACCAATGTCAGTGTCAAAACCGGCGGATCTCGGGTAGGGGTCCCGAACTGTGCGTCTAAGGCGGATGGTAACAGGAGGCAGGGGACACAATGTTTTACCCAGGTTCGGGCCCTCTTGATGGAGGTAAAACCCTACGTCCTGCTTGATTAATATTGATGATATGGGTAGTACAAGAGTAGATCTACCACGAGATCGGAGAGGCTAAACCCTAGAAGCTAGCCTATGGTATGATTGTATGTTGTTCTACGGACTAAAACCCTCCGGTTTATATAGACACCGGAGGGGCTAGGGTTACACAAGGTCGGTTACAAAGGAGGAGATATACATATCCGTATTGGCTAGCTTGCCTTCCATGCCAAGTAGAGTCCCATCCGGACACGAGATGAAGTCTTTAATCTTGTATCTTCATAGTCCAACAGTCCGGCCGAAAGTATAGTCCGGCTGTCCGGAGACCCCCTAATCCAGGACTCCCTCAGTTACATTTGTGTAAGGATAGATTTCCTAATTTGCGCAAATCAAAGCTAATGCCACGTCGTGATGGTCCTTTCAAGGTGTTAGAGAAAATAAATGATAATGCACATAAACTTGAGCTCCCTGCAGATTTTGGAGTTAGTCCCACTTTAACATTGCAGATTTGAAGCCTTATTTGGGTGAGGACGATGGACTTTCATCGAGGACGACTTCATTTCAAGAAGGGGAGGATGATGAGGACATCAATACCATTGCTACACCCACAGCCCCTGCTGCTATACATACTGGACCAATTACTAGAGCTCGCGCATGCCAATTGAATTATCAGGTACTTTTGTTTCTTGGAAACGATTCTAATGTTCATGCGAATATGATGCTGCCTAAATTGGATACCTTTGTTTCGCTTACAATTGAAGGGCCTAGCTTGGACAAGAAAGATGAACCTTGGAGCAAGTTCAAGCATGGAGATGATGGCGTGCGCAAGGGGATCAAAAACGGAGTTACAAGTGATGATTTCAGGACTTTGAAGCCACCATAAGGAGTGCTTGAAGCCTTGGACGAAATATACAAGATGCTACTTCATAAATTTTGTCCAGAGGCTATTAGGTGCTGCGTCACCTTATTATTGGGCCAGGCCCATGTATTTTCGAAATACTTAAGTATAGGCTGTTTTTAGAGTCCATATGTGTGGGGAAACAAGAGCTAGGGTTGGTTTCGGTCCCCTCCTCCAAGGGCCACGAAATCCCCCCTCTTCCTCCATATATACAACCCTTAGGGCGTTGTTTAGACTTTGGGTTTTGTTTAGATTAGAAGTTCGCCATAGCTGCAACTTCGCGTACTTCGTTTGTGTCCAGCGACCAGACCATGATGTCACAAAACCCCACCTTGATCAATAAAGCATTCATCTTATATTCGCAATATCCAGATTGCAATCTTAGTTTCTTGCTTGTTCTTCATTTGCTCGCACGAAATAGGCCCTCGTGGTCAGGTTGATCGTGCTCCGGCGTGGTCAATAACCCCTTGGAGTTGGTTTAGCGATTGCTAAGGTGCGACATCCTCGCACGTTCGTAGTCGGATCATCAAAGTCGACTTCCTCTAAAACGATAGCCACCATCTCATCGAAAGACAGGACACCTTTTATGAGTCCGCTAGTGACTATGATGAGGATACTTTGGCTCTTATTACACGTGAAGAACGCGGTGGAGATGATTCTGAAAATGAGACGCAATACATGGCTCTTGAAGACGCTGACAGGCATGAATGTTTAGTTGCTCAACGTGTTTTGAGTGTGCAGGTCACACAACCAGAGCAAAATCAGAGGCATAATTTGTTCCATACAAAGGGAGTTGTGAAGGAACGTTCTGTTCGCTTCATCATAGATGGAGGGAGCTACAACAACTTGGCTAGCATGGAGATGGTGGAGAAGCTATCTCTCACCACAAGACCGCATCCACATCCTTACTATATCCAATGGTTCAATAGTAGCGGCAAGGTTAAGGTAACACGTACTGTTCATGTGCATTTTAGTATCTCTACATATGCTGATTATGTTGATTGTGATGTGGTACCCATGCAAGCCCGTTCCTTATTACTTGGTAGACCATGGCAATTTGGTAAAAATTCTATTAACCATGGTATAAACAATCAATATACTCTTGTTCATAAGGATAAACATATTACTTTGCTTCCTATGACTCCTGATTCCATTTTGAAAAATGATATTAATAGAGCTAATAAAGCAAAATAGGAGCACAACAAGAGTGAAAATCAAATTGTGCCAAAAGAATTTGAGCAACAAATGAAGCCTAATAATAAACCATCTAGTGTTGCTTCTAAAATTAAATTGAAAAGTGCATGTTTACTTGCCACCAAATCTGATATTGATGATCTAGATTTCAGCAAATCTGTTTGCTATGCTTTTGTGTGCAAAGAGGCATTATTTTCATTCAAGGACGTGCCTTCCTCTTTGCCTCTTGCTGTTACTAAAATTTTGCAGGAGTTCACTGACGTCTTTCCACAAGACGTGCCACCGTGATTACCACCTATTCGAGGGATTGAGCATCAGATTGACTTAATTCCCGGTGCTTCGCTACCCAACCGTGCACCATACCATACCAATCCAAAGGAGACGAAGGAGATTATGCGTCAAGTCCAGGAGCTACTCGATAAAGGTTATATTCGCGAATCCCTTAGTCCTTGTGTTGTTCCTATTATTCTACTGCCGAAAAAGGATGGTACATCACGTATGTGTGTTGATTGTAGAGGCATTAATAATATTACTATTCATTATTGTCATCCTATTCCTAGGATAGATGATATGCTTGATGAATATAGTGGCTCTACAATATTCTCCAAAGTTGATTTGCGTAGTGGATACCATCAAATTCATATGAAATTGGGAGATGAATGGAAAACTGCATTTAAAACTAAGTTTGGTTTATATGAGTGGTTAGTCATGCCTTTTGGGTTAACTAATGCACCTAGTACTTTCATGGGATTAATGAACGAAGTTTTACGTGCTTTCATTGGACAATTTGTGGTAGTCTATTCTGATGATATACTGATTTATAGTACATATTTGGAGGAACATTTGGAACATTTACGTGCTATTTTTATTGCTCTATGTGATGCACGTTTGTTTGGTAACCTTGGAAAGTGCACCTTTTGCACTGACTGAGTATCTTTTCTTGGCTATGTTGTTACTCCACAGGGAACTGAAGTTGAAAAAGCCAAGATTAAAGCTATTGAGAGTTGGTCGCAGCCCAAAACGGTCATACAAGTGAGGAGTTTCCTTGGCCTCGCTGGTTTCTATAGGCGTTTTGTGAGAGATTTCAGCACCATTGCTACAGCTCTCAACAAGCTTACAAAGAAGGATGAGCCTTTTGTTTGGAGTACCGCACAGGAAGAAGCCTTCACGGTACTGAAAGATAAGTTGACACATGCTCCTTTACTCCAACTTCCTGATTTTAATAAGACTTTTGAGCTTGAATATGATGCTAGTGGAATTGGATTAGGAGGTGTGTTATTACAAGATGGCAAAACTGTTGCATAATTTGTCTGAAAAATTAAGCGGGCCTAGTCTGAATTATTCTACTTATGATAAAGAATTATATGCTCTTGTTCGGGCCTTAGAAACATGGCAACATTATTTATGGCCCAAGGAATTTGTTATACATTCTGATCATGAATCTTTGAAACACATTAAAAGTCAAGCAAAACTGGACCGTAGACATGCTAAATGGGTTGAATTCATTAAGACTTTATCTTATGTCATTAAGCACAAGAAGGGTATAGAAAATGTTATTGCTGATGCATTGTCTCATCGTTATACTATGCTTTCACAACTTGACTTTAAAATATTTGGTTTGGAGACCATCAAAGATCAATATGTGCATGATACTGAATTTAAAGATGTATAGCAGAATTGTAAGGAAGGGAGAACTTGGAACAAGTTCGTTGTTAACGATGGATTTGTGTTTCGTGCAAACAAGCTATGCATTCCAGCTAGCTCCGTTCATCTTTTGTTGTTGCAGGAGGCACATGGAGGAGGATTAATGGGACACTTTGGCGTGAAGAAGACGTAGGATATACTTGCCACACATTTCTTTTGGCCAAAGATGAGACGGGATGTTGAGCGTTTTGTTGCTCGCTGCACTACATGTCAAAAAGCTAAGTCATGACTCAATCCTCATGGTTTATATATGCCTTTGCATGTACCTTGTGTTACTTGGGAGGATATATCTATGGACTTTGTTTTAGGTTTAGCTCGAACAAAGAAGGGGAGGGATAGCATATTTGTTGTCATGGATATTTCTCGAAAATGGCACAATTTATACCATGTCATAAAAGCGATGATGTTGTTAATGTTGCTGATTTGTTCTTTCATGAAATTATTTGCTTGCATGGTGTGCCAAATACTATTGTTTCAGATCGTGATACTAAATTTCTGAGCCACTTTTGGAGATGTTTATGGGCTAAGTTGGGGACTAAACTGCTTTTTAGTACTGCATGGCATCCCCAAACTGATGGACAAACTGAAGTAGTCAATAGAACATTGTCTACCATGCTTAGGGCTATTTTGAAGAATAACAAGAAAATGTGGGAAGAATTCTTGCCTCATATTGAATTTGCTTATAATCGGTCACTGCATTCTACTACTAAGATGTGCCCCTTTGGAAATTGTGTATGGTTTCCTACCTCGTGCACCTATTTATTTGTTGCCCCATCCATCTTCGGAGAAGGTTAATTTTGATGCTAAGCAATGTGCTGGATTGATCTTTAAAATGCATGACATTGAGCGTATGAATGCTAAATATAAACTTGCTGGAGATAAGGGTAGAAAACATGTTGTGTTTGCACATGGAGATCTTGTTTGGTTACATTTGCGTAAGGATTGATTTCCTAATTTGCGCAAATCAAAGCTAATGCCACGTGCTGATGGTCCTTTTTAGGTGTTAGAGTAAATAAATGATAATGCATATAACTTGAGCTGCCTCCAGATTTTGGGGTTAGTCCCACTTTTAACATTGCAGATTTGAAGCCTTATTTGGGTGAGGAAGATGAGCTTTCGTTGAGGACGGCTTCATTTCAAGAAGGGGAGGACGATGAGGACATCAATACCATTGTTACACCCACAGGCCCTGCTGCTATACATACTGGACCAAATACTAGAGCTCGCGCACGCCAATTGAATTATCAGGTACTTTCGTTTATTGGTAACGATTCTAATGTTCATGAGAATATGATGTTGCCTAAATTGGATACATTTGTTTTGCTTACAAATGAAGGGCCTAGCTTGGACAAGATGATGAGGACATGACTACCTTGGATACGACGAAAAATATTGCATACATGCATATTTGTCAGGTGATTTCTAGTGCAAACTATTCAATAATCTATTTATGTTATCCAGAACAAAAATACTTCACACACTTTTGTGTTTTGTCTAATTGCAGGTGTATGGGACATTTGTACAATCCACATATGAAGATAAGGGAAAAGGGGAAGTTTAGTTGCTGTTCAATAAGTCCTCTCACGTCACTCTTGGGCCAAGAGAAGATAGAGTCCAAGTCTCTCACGTTCTGGATTCAGATTCGGACTGCACAGACATACCTGACTCAAAATGTCAACAACTTTTTCATACGGACTCCGAATTGGGTGATTCTTTTTTTTGGAAAATAGATTTCGTGCTCTTTCCAACCCAATTGGAATCACCTTCAAATTCGTCCGGAGCATTGAGATATCGATGAAACAATCTGACGCTGCAATAGAATCCGAGTCGAACAACAAGTCCAAAGGTGTTGCACCACCTCCACTTGGGCCCATGAGCCTTGTACGACCTAGGGTTAGTTTTAGGCTGCCTTGGGATGTCCTTCCACCTCCTTGGCCACACCCCTTGCTCCTATATAAGTAGATCCCTCTAGTAGCTTTTTCCTTGGGATTTGTTTAGTTAAAAGTTAGCCACTGCAACTTCGTGTACTTCGTTTGTGTCCAACAACCAGACCAAGACCGCTTTTTGGATCCCCACCTTTATCAATACTTCATCTATATTCGCAATATTCAGATTGCATTATCATATTCTTGCTTGTTCTTCGAGTGCTTGCAGGAATAGACCTTCGTGGTCAGGCTGATCGTGCTTCCAGCATTGTCAGTAACCTCGGGAGATTGGTTTAGCGATTGTTAAGGCGCAACGTTGTGCACTTTTGTAGTTGGATCGTCAAAGTCGACTTGACCAAATCGATAGTTATCATCTCATTGAAAGATCGGGACCCTCGCCTCTATCAAGTGGTATCAGTTTTGAGGTTGCTCGGTGAGAATTTCCAGTTTTTCCTAAATTAGATTTATTTTCTTACCTATTGTCTAAGAAAAAGCCACAAAAAAGTTAGATCTATTCATTCTTTGTCCAAGCCAGTCTGAGCCTTTGAAATTTTCTTTTCATTGCTTGCATAGTTGAATTATCGGTTGCATCATCGTGTCGAGTTGCTCGTCTTAGTGTCTAGTTCGTTTAGAGTTTCGAGTTCTGTTCACATTAGTCACGCCACCACTGCATCGTTATCCCTTCCGGTGTCCACCACCCATCCGTCAATTTCCACCACGTGCTACCCACTGTTCATTGTCATAATCATAGTTGAGATTGTTCACATCTTCGCTTGATCCAATCTGCATCTTATCTAGTTTGTTTTGGAAAGAGGGAGAGAGAAAAAAAGAGAGAGAAAATAAAAGAGTAAAGAAGTCAGAAAAAAGAAAGAAAAAGAAAAAAAGTCTGAGGAAAAAAAGAGAGAAGAAAAAAAAACAAAATTCGGATCTATCTAGACTCACTCTCGTAGTTGAATTCAGATTAGAATCTGTTTTGTGCACTGTTCAGTAAAACAGGCATAA
This sequence comes from Triticum urartu, assembly GCF_003073215.2. NCBI lineage: Eukaryota > Viridiplantae > Streptophyta > Magnoliopsida > Poales > Poaceae > Triticum > Triticum urartu. The sequence continues at coordinate 4,329 of NW_024111813.1, read as the reverse complement.
CTCCTCATACGAAGTCCATTTTGGCTCCGCAAGTACTCAAATGAAAGCTAGTGACAAGCCACATCTAAATAGTTGCAAAAGCAAGTTCAATATTTGGCACCTCAAAATCGGCTTCTAAATAAGTCTTTTTGCTATCCGAAGTGCACGAAGACAGCTTATTCCAGTTTTTCACGCCAGTTTTCGAATTTTTGACTCCTCATATCAACTCGGAATTGAGTGATTCCTTTTGCGTTTGAAAGCTTGAGTCAATACCATTCTTGAAAAAAAATATCAAAAAATTGGCACAAACTTTTCCAGAGGAAAGTTGGAGACAAAGTTGTTGATATATCCTGCTTGGCTGTTATTTCACATCATTATCTTTACTGCTATTGTGATCTTCACTTATATCTTGCTGCTTTGTGCTACGGCGTGACCTCATTAGTGTTCTAGACTCGCGTCTCTAGTTCGGTCTAGCCTAGGACCAGCACAGTACCGTCGTTGAGCGTTTATTCAACATTGCATCTTTGAATTGATTATTGCTAATCTTTTGCTACCATATATAGCCAACCCAGCTCCACATATTTCTACACCGTGTATACATACATTCCCCTGGCAATCGCTTTACTCAATCTTCAGAGTTATTTGACACTGCTGGTTGCCGATCACCACCTACTGCATGGTAAGAACTTGTAAGATATTGAGATTTGCTATACTGTGAGCGTTTTACCACCACTTTCAACTAGTTCATAGGAACATTTTTTTTGGATTCGGTTTCTTGTTTCTACTAATCATGACAGGATCCAAAGTCGATTCATGGGCTTTGTCGATCATGGGAGATGTGCCACCACCTTTGCAAATACCACAACCATCACAAGAGGTGCACAAACATTCAAATGCACAAGACGAGGTTAATGTATCTATACCACCATTTAATGGCCGTTTTAGACCTGCTTTATATATTGAATGGGAGTTCAGCATAAAAAATATATTTGCTTCCCATAATTTTGATGAACATAAAAAGGTTAAGGTTGCGGTTGGTTTTTTCACTGGTTATGCTTTGGTTTGGTGGAGAGAATATTGTCGGTTACACCCTAATTATATACCTACTGCTTGGGATGATTTCAAACTTGCCAAGCGACGTACTTTCGTTGCCGCTTATTATACTCGTGACATGATTAAAAAGTTGTAACATTTAAAACAAGGTAGTGACACTGTAACAAAATATTATGATGATTTACAAACTACCTTGTTGCATTCCTCTTTAGAAGAAAGTGAAGATGGTTTTATGGATATATTTTGGGGAGGATTAAACCATATTATTCAAGAGATACTAATTCATGAAGAGTGTTATCCTATGGACCATTTGTTTCGTCTTGCTCGCAAAGCTAAACAGAAAATAAAACGACGTGTTGCCCACGAGGAGAACAAGCGCACGGTGCACATTCCAATAGTTGATACGATTTTTCCTTCAACTACTAGGCATACTATGACAACCACATCTGTTGTTGTGCGGACTACATCTCCTCCAACATGTGACACATCACCACCAAGAGTGTCTACATCAACTGAGTTGATCATAAAAGGTAATGACAAAGGTACTGATCTTCCACCTCCTCATGAGTATGATGAATACCTTGTCAATTTGAGTTCACCATGTGATGACCTACCCACTACTTTGATCACACCACCTATTTTAGAGGACTATGTTGATGATTTGACTTTGGCATGTGATCAAACAAATGCAATATCAGTAATGTCTAGTGCACCCAGTGAATTAATTGTTGATGCAAAAGAACCCATGTTTAATCATTTTGATATGACCTCTAATCTTGGTGATGATTCTGTGTCAAATGACTTATTGCATGTTTGCTTATTTAAGCATGTGGTAGCATGTAAACTTGATGCAAATAAGGTTTATTCCGCAATGTTGGGATGGTTTAATGATGAACATTGTCAATCTTTTGAAATGAATAAGAGCTTCACTTATATGTGCAAACTGAGTTGCAACATTTTCATGCCTTATGATAATTGTGGTAATATTTTGGCTATACATTTTATGAACTATGAAAGTTACTCATGTGTACATGTGTCATATGTGCAACAATTAAGGGAAGTAAAAATGGATGACATATACATATACAACATGTACACCTTGTCTCTTTGTTAGCCACATTTCAGATTAAGCAACGCCGAGGATGGATTTGTTTTCAAGAAGGGGAGGATTATGAGGAAATGACTACCTTGGATACGACCAAAAATATTGCATACATCCATATTTGTGAGGTGATTTCTAGTGCAAACTATTAAATAATCTATTTATGTTATCCAGAACAAAAATACTTCACACACTTTTGTGTTTTGTCTAATTGTAGGTGTATGGGACATTTGTACAATCCACATATGAAGATAAGGGAGAAAGAGATGTTTACTTGCTGTTCAAAAAGTTCTCTTACGTCACTTTTGGCCCAAGAGAAGATAGAGTCCAAGTCTCTCACGTTCTGGATTCAGATTCGGACTGCACAAACATACCTGACTCAAAACACCAACAACTTTTTCATACGGACTCCGAATTGGGTGATTCTTTTTTTGTTGGAAACTAGATTTCGTGCTCTTTCCAACCCAATTGGATTAACCTTCAAATTCATCTGGAGCATTGAGATATCGATGAAACAATCTGACGTTGCAGCAGAATCCGAGTCAAACAACAAGTCCAAAGGTGTTGCATCACCTCCACATGGGCCCATGAGCCTTGTACGACCTAGGTTAGTTTTAGGATGCCTTGGGACATCCTCCCACCTCCTTGGCCGCCACACCTTGCTCCTATATAAGTAGATCCATCTAGTAGCTTTTTGCTTGGGATTTGTTTAGTTAAAGTTAGCCATTGCAACTTCGTGTACTTCGTTTGTGTCCAACGACCAGACCAAGACCGCTTTCGGATCCCCACCATTATTAATACTTCATCTATATTCGCAATATTCAGATTGCATTATCATATTCTTGCTTGTTCTTCGATTGCGTGTAGGAATAGACTTCGGGGTCAGGCTGATCGTGCTTCCAGCATCGTCAGTAACCTCGGGAGATTGGTTTAGCGATTGCTAAGGCGCAACGTCGTGCACGTTTGTAGTTGGATCGTCAAAGTTGACTCCACCAAATCGATAGTTATCATCTCATCGAAAGATCGGGACCCTCGCCTCTATCAAGTGGTATCAGTTTTCAGGTTGCTCGGTGAGAATTTCCAATTTCCCCTCGATTAGATTTATTTTCTTACCTATTGTCGAAGAAAAAGCCACAAAAAAGTTAGATATATTCTTTCTTTTGTCCAAGCCAGTCTGAGCCGTTGCAATTTTCTTTTCATTGTTTGCATTATTGAATTATCGGTTGCATCGTCGTGCCGAGTTGCTAGTCTTAGTATCTAGTTCGTTTAGAGTTTCGAGTTCTGTTCACATTAGTCACGTCGCCGCTGCATCGTTATCCCTTCCGCTGTCCGCCACACCATCCATCAATTTCCACCACGTGCTACCCATAGTTCATTGTCACAATGATAGTTGAGGTCGTTCACATCTTCGCTTGATCCAATCTGCATCTTATCTAGTTTGTCTTGGAAAGAGGGAGAGAAAAAAAGACAGAGAAAAAAAAGAGAGCAAAAAGAAAAAAAAAGTCAGAGAAAAAAAAGAGAAAGAAAAAACAAAATTCGGATCTATCTAGACTCAATCTCGTAGTTGAATTCGGATTGGAATCTGTTTTATGCATCGTTCAGTAAAACAGGCATAACTTCTTCATACGAAGTCCGTTTGGGCTCCGCGGGTACTCAAATGAAAGCTCGCGACGAGCTGCATCTAAATAGTTGCAGAAGCTTGTTCAATATTTGGCACCTAAAAATCGGCTTCTAAATAGGTCTTTTTGCACTCCGAAGTTCACGAACACAGCTTATTGCAGTTTTCACGCCAGTTTTAGAATTTTTTGACTCCTCATATCAACTGCGAATTGAGTGATTCCTTTTGCGTTTGAAAGCTTGAGTCTGTACCATTCTTGAAAAATATTATCAAAAAATTGGCACAAACTTTTCTAAAGGGAAGTTGGAGAGAAAGTTATTGATATATCCTGCTTGGCTGTTGTTTCACATCATTATCTTTACTGCTATTGTGATCTTCACTTATATCTTGCTGCTTTGTGCTACGGCGTGACCTCATTAGTGTTCTAGACTCGCGTCTCTAGTTCGGTCTAGCCTAGGACCAGCACAGTACCGTCGTTGAGCGTTTATTCAACATTGCATCTTTGAATTGATTATTGCTAATCTTTTGCTACCATATATAGCCAACCCAGCTCCACATATTTCTACACCGTGTATAC
>NW_024111812.1:0-10533 GCF_003073215.2 Triticum urartu | reverse complement strand
CCGGTCGAGAGCGCCACCTGCGCCTCGTCCTGATTTCTGCAATGTTCAGTGCCGAAGCGACGTGACTGGAAGGGACGGAACAACTATCTATTGTCGGTTGCCCGTCCGCTCGCTTACTGACATTAAACAGGTGCGTCAGCCAAGAAACCTACTTTAGCATCCGTACCAACACAGTCCGCCGCTTCACCTGAGTGACACTCGCTATTTAAATGTGGTCTCGCTCGTCATCATCTGCAGTCCGCTTCCAATCCTCCTCCGTGCACCACCTCTCCGTCGTGCACCACATTCTCCATTACTGCGAACTCTAGAGCAATGTGGAACAACCTCTCGACGGAGAAGTAGTACAAGGTGGCCAGCATTGCGGGCGGATGATAGAGTCGTCGTGCGCGGAGGATATAGGCAGACTTGCCAGCGAGCTCGCCGAGGTGAGCGACAATGACCCAACGATGGAGGAATACTCTGACGAAGAGGTGATGCCCCTGCACGCGCAACACTTTAACGCTGTCATGGCAACTCCGAGTCCAAAAGGCGAGCCACAAAGGAGAAATATGCTAGCCAGGTGTTGTGAGCGATTGCCAAGCGAGACCATCCGACGCACATCAACAAAGAGATCACGACAAACCATGGACATGTTGAAGAGCTGACTACTAGTACAATCTTGTGACCCCGACCTCACCCCTCATCATAGTTGTTGGCTTGTTGCCACACGGGCTGTCGACGAGAACCGCCTCACACTGCAAATTCCACAAGCCGAATCCATCTCCGATGCGATCGCCCTAAAGAGGCCAAGCAGTAGTGCTATCATCGTCCGATCGACCAAGCTGCAAGATTCCCTCTCTAAAGATTATGCTTTTATTCTTTCTTTCTTTTTTTGCAAAAGATTAGTCAGGATATCCCCAATGCGGACCTCAAAAGGCCTTCATACATTTGAATGTAGTTCTGGACATAGTTTGCCATCAAACACGGTACCCACCGGTCTACGAACCAATCTAGATGACCGAAATCACATAAACCAGACACAAATCGAGGGACTCTGGGAGTTCGAACCGCTGCCACGTATGTGTCTACCATCCCGGACCTAACCAAAAATATTTACCGCACCCGCGCCCACCCCTGCGTGAAGCGGCTGCGGCACATTCAAGTCGGTCCAGAGCACCGGCACCGCATTCATGCCGGCCCAGAGCGGGCGCAACCTCTCACTTGAGCTGGCATTGAAGTAGTGCGTCGGTCGAGAGCGCCGCCTGTGCCTCGTACTAATTTCTGTGATGTTCAATGCCGAAGAGACGTGACTGGAAGGGACGGAACAACTATCTACTGCATTCAAACCAGCTGCCCGTCCGCTCGCTTGCTGAAATTAAATAGGTGCGGCGGCCAAGAAACCCACTCTAGCATCTGTACCGACACCGTCCACCGCTTTACCTGACTGACACTCGCTATTTAAATGTGGCCTCGCTCATCACCATCTGCAGTCCGCTTCCAATCCTCCTCCGTGCACCACCTCTCCGTCATGCACCATCTCTCCTCCGTGCACCACCTCTCCGTCATGCACCACCTTCTCCATTACCGCGAACTCTAGAGCAATGTGGAACAGCCTCTCGACGGAGCAGTAGTACAAGGTGGCCAGCATTGCGGGTGGATGATAGAGTCGTCGTGCGCGGAGGATATAGGCAGGCTTGCCAGCGAGCTTGCCGAGGTGAGCGACAGTGACCCAACGATGGAGGAATACTCTGACGAAGAGGCGATGCTCCTGCACGCTCAACACTTCGACACTGTCATGGCGATGCCCCCACATGGGCGGATGTGTTGGGGAATGTAGTAATTTCAAAAAAAAATCCTACGCACACACAAGATCATGGTGATGCATAGCAACGAGAAGGGAGAGTGTTGTCCACGTACCCACGTAAACCGAAAGCGGAAGCGTTATGACAACACGGTTGATGTAGTCGTACGTCTTCGCGACCCGATCGATCAAGTACCGAAACTACGGCACCTCCGAGTTCTAGCACACGTTCAGCTCGATGACGATCCTCGGACTCCGATCCAGCAAAGTGTCGGGGAAGAGTTCCATTAGCACGACGGCGTGCTGACGATCTTGATATTCTACCGTCGCAGGGCTTCGCCTAAGCAGCGCTACAATATTATCGAGGAGTATGGTGGAGGGGGGCACCGCACACGGCTAAGAGAATGATCACGAAGATCAACTTGTGTGTCTAGAGGTTCCCCCCTGCCCCCGTATATAAAGGAGCAAGGGGGTGCGGCCGGCCCTAGGAGGAGGCGCGCCGGAGGAGTCCTACTCCTACCGGGAGTAGGACTCCCCCCCTTTCCCTAGTTGGATTAGGACTTGGGGGGGAGGAGGAGAGGGTGGAAAGGAAAGGGGGGGCGCCGCCCCCCCTCCTTGTCCAATTCGGACTTGGGGGGAGGGGCGTGCGGCACCCCTAGGCCTCCTCTCCTCTTCCTCCACTAGGCCCATTAAGGCCCATTAGGTTACCCGGGGGTTCCGGTAACCTCCCGGTACTCCGGTAAAATGCCGATTTCATCCGGAACACTTCAGATGTCCAAACATAGGCTTCCAATATATCAATCTTCATGTCTCGACCATTTTGAGACTCCTCGTCATGTCCGTGATCACATCCGGGACTCCGAACAAACTTCGGTACATCAAAATATATAAACTCATAATGAAACTGTCATCGTAACGTTAAGCGTGCGGACCCTACGGGTTCGAGAACAATGTAGACATGACCGAGACACGTCTCCGGTCAATAACCAATAGCGGAACCTGGATGCTCATATTGGCTCCTACATATTCTACGAAGATCTTTATCGATCAGACCGCATAACAACATACGTTGTTCCCTTTGTCATCGGTATGTTACTTGCCCGAGATTCGATCGTCGGTATCTTAATACCTAGTTCAATCTCGTTCAATCTCGTTACCGGCAAGTCTCTTTACTCGTTTCGTAATACATCATCTCACAACTAACTCATTAGTTACAATGCTTGCAAGGCTTATGTGATGTGCATTACCGAGAGGGCCCAGAGATACCTCTCTGACAATCGGAGTGACAAATCCTAATCTCGAAATACGCCAACCCAACATGTACCTTTGGAGACACCTGTAGAGCTCCTTTATAATCACCCAGTTATGTTGTGACGTTTGGTAGCACACAAAGTGTTCCTCCGGCAAACGGGAGTTGCATAATCTCATAGTCATAGGAACATGTATAAGTCATGAAGAAAGCAATAGCAACATACTAAACGATCGGGTGCTAAGCTAATGGAATGGGTCATGTCAATCACATCATTCTCCTAATGATGTGATCCCATTAATCAAATGACAACACATGTCTATGGTTAGGAAACATAACCATCTTCGATTAACGAGCTAGTCAAGTAGAGGCATACTAGTGACGTTTAGTTTGTCTATGTATTCACACAAGTATTATGTTTACGATTAATACAATTCTAGCATGAATAATAAACATTTATCATGATATAAGGAAATAAATAATAACTTTATTATTGCCTCTAGGGCATATTTCCTTCAGTCTCCCACTTGCACTAGAGTCAATAATCTAGATTACACAGTAATGATTCTAACACCCATGGAGCTTTGGTGCTGATCATGTTTTGCTCGTGGAAGAGGCTTAGTCAATGGGTCTGCTACATTCAGATCCGTATGTATCTTGCAAATCTCTATGTCTCCCACCTAGACTAGATCCCGGATGGAATTGAAGCGTCTCTTGATGTGCTTGGTTCTCTTGTGAAATCTGGATTCCTTTGCCAAGGCAATTGCACCAGTATTGTCACAAAGGATTTTCATTGGACCCGATGCACTAGGTATGACACCTAGATCGGATATGAACTCCTTCATACAGACTCCTTCGTTTGCTGCTTCTGAAGCAGCTATGTACTCCGCTTCACATGTAGATCCTGCCACAACGCTTTGTTTAGAACTGCACCAACTGACAGCTCCACCGTTTAATGTAAACATGTATCCGGTTTGCGATTTAGAATCGTCCGGATCAGTGTCAAAGCTTGCATCAACGTAACCATTTACGATGAGCTCTTTGTCACCTCCATATATGAGAAACATATCCTTAGTCCTTTTCAGGTATTTCAGGATGTTCTTGACCGCTGTCCAGTGATCCACTCCTGGATTACTTTGGTACCTCCCTGCTAGACTTATAGCAAGACACACATCAGGTCTGGTACACAACATTGCATACATGATAGAGCCTATGGCTGAAGCATAGGGAACATCTTTCATTTTCTCTCTATCTTCTGCAGTGGTCGGGCATTGAGTCTTACTCAATTTCACACCTTGTAACACAGGCAAGAATCCTTTCTTTGCTTGATCCATTTTGAATTTCTTCAAAACTTTGTCAAGGTATGTGCTTTGTGAAAGTCCAATTAAGCGTTTTGATCTATCTCGATAGATCTTAATGCCCAATATGTAAGCAGCTTCACCGAGGTCTTTCATTGAGAAACTCTTATTCAAGTATCCCTTTATGCTATCCAGAAATTCTATATAATTTCCGATTAGTAATATGCCATCCACATATAATATTAGAAATGCTACAGAGCTCCCACTCACTTTCTTGTAAATACAGGCTTCTCCAAAAGTCTGTACAAACCCAAATGCTTTGATCACACTATCAAAGCGTTTATTCCAACTTCGAGAGGCTTGCACCAGTCCATAAATGGATCACTGGAGCTTGCACACTTTGTTAGCTCCTTTTGGATCGACAAAACCTTCCGGCTGCATCATATACAACTCTTCTTCCAGAAATCCTTTCATGAATGCAGTTTTGACACCCATCTGCCAAATTTCATAATCATAAAATGCGGCAATTGCTAACATGATTCGGACAGACTTAAGCATCGCTACGGGTGAGAAGGTCTCATCGTAGTCAATCCCTTGAACTTGTCGAAAACCTTTTGCGACAAGTCGAGCTTTGTAGACAGTAACATTACCGTCAGCGTCAGTCTTCTTCTAGAAAATCCATTTATTCTCAATTTCTTGCCGATCATTGGGCAAGTCAACCAAAGTCCACACTTTGTTCTCATACATGGATCCCATCTCAGATTTCATGGCTTCAAGCCATTTTGCGGAATCTGGGCTCACCATTGCTTCTTCATAGTTTGTAGGTTCATCATGATCTAGTAGCATGACTTCCAAAACAGGATTACCATACCACTCTGGTGCGGATCTTACTCTGGTTGATCTACGAGGTTCAGTAGTAACTTGTTCTAAAGTTTCATGATCATCGTCACTAGCTTCCTCACTAATCGGTGTAGGTGTCACAGAAACCGGTTTCTGTGATGTACTACTTTCCAATAAGGGAGCAGGTACAGTTACCTCATCAAGTTCTACTTTCCTCCCACTCACTTCTTTTGAAAGAAACTCCTTCTCTAGAAAGTTTCCGAATTTAGCAACAAAAGTCTTGCTTCGGATCTGTGATAGAAGGTGTATCCAATAGTTTCCTTTGGATATCCTATGAAGACACATTTCTCCGATTTGGGTTCGAGCTTATCAGGTTGAAACTTTTTCACATAAGCATCACAACCCCAAACTTTAAGAAACGACAACTTTGGTTTCATGCCAAACCATAGTTCATAAGGCGTCGTCTCAACGGATTTCGATGGTGCCCTATTTAACGTGAATGCGGCCGTCTCTAAAGCATAACCCCAAAACGATAGCGGTAAATCAGTAAGAGACATCATAGATCGCACCATATCTAGTAAAGTACGATTACGACGTTCGGACACACCATTATGTTGTGGTGTTCCGGGTGGCGTGAGTTGCGAAACTATTCCGCATTGTTTCAAATATACACCAAACTCGTAACTCAAATATTCTCCTCCATGATCAGATCGTAGAAACTTTATTTTCTTGTTACGATGATTTTCAACTTCACTCTGAAATTCTTTGAACTTTTCAAATGTTTCAGACTTATGTTTCATTAAGTAGATATACCCATATCTTCTTAAGTCATCTGTGAAGGTGAGAAAATAACGATATCCGCCATGAGCCTCAACATTCATCGGACCGCATACATATGTATGTATGATTTCCAACAAATCTGTTGCTCTCTCCATAGTACCGGAGAACGATGTTTTGGTCATCTTGCCCATAAGGCACGGTTCGCAAGTACCAAGTGATTCATAATCAAGTGGTTCCAAAAGCCCATCAGTATGGAGTTTCTTCATGCGCTTTACACCGATATGACCCAAACGGCAGTGCCACAAATAAGTTGCACTATCATTATCAACTCTGCATCTTTTTGGCTTCAACATTATGAATATGTGTGTCACTACTATCGAGATTTAATAAGAATAGACCACTCTTCAAGGGTGCATGACCATAAAAGATATTACTCATATAAATAGAACAACCATTATTCTCTAATTTAAATGAATAACCGTCTCGCATCAAACAAGATCCAGATATAATGTTCATGCTCAACGCTGTCACCAAATAACAATTATTTAGGTCTAATACTAATCCCGAAGGTAGATGTAGAGGTAGCGTGCCGACCGCTATCACATCGACTTTGGAACCATTTCCCACGCGCATCGTCACCTCGTCCTTAGCCAATCTTCGCTTAATCCGTAGTCCCTGTTTCGAGTTGCAAATATTAGCAACAGAACCAGTATCAAATACCCATGTGCTACTGCGAGCATTAATAAGGTACACATCAATAACATGTATATCACATATACCTTTGTTCACCTTGCCATCCTTCTTATCCGCCAAATACTTGGGGCAGTTCCGCTTCCAGTGACCAGTCTGCTTGCAGTAAAAGCACTCAGTTTCAGGCTTAGGTCCAGATTTGGGTTTCTTCTCCTGAGCAGCAACTTGCTTGCTGTTCTTCTTGAAGTTCCCCTTCTTCTTCCCTTTGCCCTTTTTCTTGAAACTGGTGGTCTTGTTGACCATCAACACTTGATGCTCCTTCTTGATTTCTACCTCCGCAGCTTTCAGCATTGCGAAGAGCTCGGGAATTGTCTTATCCATCCCTTGCATATTATAGTTCATCACGAAGCTCTTGTAGCTAGGTGGAAGTGATTGGAGAATTCTGTCAATGACGCAATCATTTGGAAGGTTAACTCCGAATTGAATCAAGTGATTATTATACCCAGACATTTTGAGTATATGCTCACTGACAGAACTGTTCTCCTCCATCTTGCAGCTATAGAACTTATAGGAGACTTCATATCTCTCAATCCGGGCATTTGCTTGAAATATTAACTTCAAATCCTGGAACATCTCATATGCTCCATGACGTTCAAAACGTCGTTGAAGACCCGATTCTAAGCCGTAAAGCATGGCACATTGAACTATCGAGTAGTCATCAGCTTTGCTCTGCCAGACGTTCTTAACGTCGTCAGTTGCATCAGCAGCAGGCCTGGCACCTAGCGGTGCTTCCAGGACGTAACTCTTCTGTGCAGCAATGATGATAATCCTCAAGTTACGGACCCAGTCCGTGTAATTTCTACCATCATCTTTCAACTTTGCTTTCTCAAGGAACGCATTAAAATTCAACGGAACAACATCACGGGCCATCTATCTACAATCAAACATAAACAAGCAAGATACTATCAGGTACTAAGTTCATGATAAATTTAAGTTCAATTAATCATATTACTAAAGAACTCCCACTTAGATAGACATCCCTCTAATCCTCTAAGTGATCACGTGATCCAAATCAACTAAACCATGTCCGATCATCACGTGAGATGGAGTAGTTTCAATGGTGAACATCACTATGTTGATCATATCTACTATATGATTCACGCTCGACCTTTCGGTCTCCGTGTTCCGAGGCCATATCTGTTATATGCTAGGCTCGTCAACTTAAACCTGAGTATTCTGCGTGTGCAACTGTTTTGCACTCGTTGTATTTGAACGTAGAGCCTATCACACCCGATCATCATGTGGTATCTCAGCACGAAGAACTTTCGCAACGATGCATACTCAGGGAGAACACTTTTACTATGATAATTTAGTGAGGGATCATCTTATAATGCTAGCGTCAATCAAAGCAAGATAAGATGCATAAAAGATAAACATCACATGCAATCAATATAAGTGATATGATATGGCCATCATCATCTTGTGCTTGTGATCACCATCGTCACCAGCGCGACACCTTGATCTCCATCGCAGCATCGCTGTCGTCTCGCCAATCTTATGCTTCTACGACTATCGCTACCGCTTAGTGATAAAGTAAAGCATTATAGGGCGATTGCATTGCATACAATAAAGCGACAACCATATGGCTCCTGCCAGTTGCCGATAACTCGGTTACAAAACATGATCATCTCATACAATAAAATTAAGCATCATGTCTTGACCATATCACATCACAACATGCCCTGCAAAAACAAGTTAGACGTCCTCTACTTTGTTTGTTGCAAGTTTTGCGTGGCTACTACGGGCTTAAGCAAGAACCAATCTTACCTACGCATCAAAACCACAACGATAGTTTGTCAAGTTGGTGCTGTTTTAACCTTCGCAAGGACCGGGCGTAGCCACACTCGGTTCAACTAAAGTTGGAGAAACTGACACCCGCCAGCCACCTGTGTGCAAAGCACGTCGGTAGAACCAGTCTCGCGTAAGCGTACGCGTAATGTCGGTCCGGGCCGCTTCATCCAACAATACCGCCGAACCAAAGTATGACATGCTGGTAAGCAGTATGACTTATATCGCCCACAACTCACTTGTGTTCTACTCGTGCAAATAACATAAAACCTAGGCTCGGATGCCACTGTTGGGGAACGTAGTAATTTCAAAAAAAATTCCTACGCACACGCAAGATCATGGTGATGCATAGCAACGAGAGGGGAGAGTGTTGTCCACGTACCTACATAGACCGAAAGCGGAAGCGTTATGACAACGCGGTTGATGTAGTCGTATGCCTTCGCGACCCTCCTCTCCTCACCCGTGGCCGTGGGAATACATCAGCGGCCACAAACAGCGGTCGCCGCATCTGACGAGGGAGAAGCTCCCTTATGGGTGATCGGAATCGGAAGGGGGGACGGACGATGGTTGTGCCGCGCGGGCGATCGATCGAGGTCATGGTGGACGCAGCCGAGGAGATCGATGATACGGCCGATCCATCGAGGTGGACGCAGCCGAGGAGATGAGATGCTCGATCGGCCATCTCATCTCATCCATCCTTCTAATTCCCTAGGTTTGGATCTTCTTATCGTTCCTCTTCTCTCATGGTGTTTATGGTTGGAGTTTTCGTCGATTTTTCGGAAATTTTGGTTGGGATCCCCCTGTTTCTTCCGGCCGGGGAAGGTTGCTGACAGCCAAATTAACCTCACAATACACTAGTACAAGAACAGAATAAAGCAAGACCAAATCCATGTTTTTGGTTCCTACTCATAGCATTTGTTTACAGAATCCGGCCGGCTGCCAAATCATCCGTTTGGTCTCAAACACATCCAGCTGGGCTGGCGCGGCATTCAGCCAAATCTTTCTTTTGGTCTCATACGCACGCACGCACACTTCCAGCGCGCCCATCCAGAAAATTACACTTGCAGCGCTCCTATCCAAAAAATTACACTTCCAGCGCAGTTTTTCATCTTACAAAAAAGATCAGGTGTTTTGCACCGCCAAATCTTTCGTTTGGTTTCTCACGCTTCCCGCAAGCGCAGTTTACGAATCAGTGTTTTGCACCGTCAAAAAATATATTCAGTGCTCTCGTCAGTTCCATGCTACTGAGTTCCAAAAAACATTGCTTCAGCCTCCTCCTTGCCTGCAATCTCCTTGGCCGCCAGTCTCCTTGCTTCCTGCAAAACATGTCAAACCAATGCATGTAAAGCAGATCCTCCGAGAAATTCATCTATAGTATTTATAACCATATATATACAGATCAAACAAGCTTTATGATTGATTGATTGATTTATCTATAGTATTGATAACCATATAGGAGGCGTAGGATGAAGATGGTCTCTCTCAAGCAACCCTGCAACCAAATAACAAAGAGTCTCTTGTGTCCCCAACACACCCAATACAATGGTAAATTGTATAGGTGCACTAGTTCGGCGAAGAGATGGTGATACATGTGCAATAATGATGGTAGATATAGGTATTTGTAATCTGAAATTATAAAAACAGCAAGGTAACTAATGGTAAAAGTGGGCGTAAATGGTATTGCAATGCTAGGAAATAAGGCCTAGGGTTCATACTTTCACTAGTGCAAGTTCTCTCAACAATAATAACATAATTGGATCATATAAATATCCTTCAACATGCAACAAAGAGTCACTCCAAAGTCACTAATAGCGGAGAACAAACGAAGAGATTATGGTAGGGTATGAAATCACCTCAAAGTTATTCTTTCTGATCGATCTATTCAAGAGCTCGTATTAGAATGACACCATAAGACACAAATCAACCAAAACCCTAATGTCACCTAGATACTCCAATGTCACCTCAAGTATCTGTGGGTATGATTATATGATATGCATCACACAATCTCAGATTCATCTATTCAACCAACACAAAGAACTTCAAAGAGT
>NW_024111811.1:0-18320 GCF_003073215.2 Triticum urartu | reverse complement strand
TCACATCATTAGTTGAATGATCTGATTGACATGACCCATTCCATTAGCTTAGCACCCGATCGTTTAGTATGTTGCTATTGCTTTCTTCATGACTTATACATGTTCCTATGACTATGAGATTATGCAACTCCCGTTTGCCGGAGGAACACTTTGGGTGCTACCAAACGTCACAACGTAACTGGGTGATTATAAAGGAGCATTACAGGTGTCTCCAAAGGTAGATGTTGGGTTGGCGTATTTCGAGATTAGGATTTGTCACTCCGATTGTCGGAGAGGTATCTCTGGGCCCTCTCGGTAATACACATCACATAAGCCTTGCAAGCATTTATTAGTTGTGAGATGATGTATTACGGAACGAGTAAAGAGACTTGCCGGTAACGAGATTGAACTAGGTATTGGATACCGACGATCGAATCTCGGGCAAGTAACGTACCGATGACAAAAGGAACAACGTATGTTGTTATGCGGTCTGACCGATAAAGATCTTCGTAGAATATGTAGGAGCCAATATGGGCATCCAGGTCCCGCTATTGGTTATTGACCGGAGACGTGTCTCGGTCATGTCTACATTGTTCTCGAACCCGTAGGGTCCGCACGCTTAAGGTTACGATGACAGTTACATTATGAGTTTATGCATTTTGATGTACCGAAGGTTGTTGGGAGTCCCGGATGTGATCACGGACATGACGAGGAGTCTCGAAATGGTCGAGACGTAAAGATTGATATATTGGAAGCCTATGTTTGGACATCGGAAGTGTTCCGGGTGAAATCGGGATTTTACCGGGTTACCAGGAGGTTACCGGAACCCCCCGGGAGCCATATGGGCCTTCACGGGCCTTAGTGGAAAGGAGAAAGGGGCAGCCCAAGGTGGCTGCGCCACTTCCCCCTCCCCTAGTCCTATTAGGACTAGGAGAAGGTGGCCGGCCCCCCTCTCTCTCTTTCCCCCCCTTGGGGAATCCTAGATGGAATAGGATTGGGGGGGGGAGTCCTACTCCCGGAAGGAGTAGGACTCCTCCTGCGCCCTCTCCCTTGGCCGGCGCCCCCCTCCCCCCTTGGCTCCTTTATATACTGAGGTAGAGGCACCCTAGAACACACAAGTTGATCCACGTGATCTATTCCTTAGCCGTGTGCGGTGCCCCCTGCCACCGTATACCTCGATAATACTGTAGCGGAGTTTAGGCAAAGCCCTGCTGCTGTAGTTCATCAAGATCGTCACCACGCCGTCGTGCTGACGGAACTCTACCCCAACACTTTGCTGGATCGGAGTCCGGGGATCGTCATCGAGCTGAACGTGTGCTCGAACTCGGAGGTGTCGTAGTTTCGGTGCTTGATCGGTTGGGTCGTGAAGACGTACGACTACTTCCTCTATGTCGTGTCATCGCTTCCGCAGTCGGTCTGCGTTGGGTACGTAGACAACACTCTCCCCCTCGTTGCTATGCATCACATGATCTTGCGTGTGCGTAGGAATTTTTTTGAAATTACTACGAAACCCAACAGTGGCATCCGAGCCTAGGTTATTTATGTTGATGTTATATGCACGAGTAGAACACAAGTGAGTTGTGGACGATACAAGTCATACTGCCTACCAGCATGTCATACTTTGGTTCGGCGGTATTGTTGGACGAGACGACCCGGACCAACCTTACGCGTACGCTTACGCGAGACCGGTTCCCTCGACGTGCTTTGCACATAGATGGCTTGCGGGCGACTGTCTCTCCAACTTTAGTTGAACCGAGTGTGGCTACGCCCGGTCCTTGCGAAGGTTAAAACGGAGTCTATTTGACAAACTATCGTTGTGGTTTTGATGC
The DNA here is from genome assembly GCF_003073215.2 of Triticum urartu. Taxonomy (NCBI): domain Eukaryota; kingdom Viridiplantae; phylum Streptophyta; class Magnoliopsida; order Poales; family Poaceae; genus Triticum; species Triticum urartu. The sequence goes on along the minus strand of NW_024111811.1, from coordinate 16,512 downwards.
GTAGGTGAGATTGATTCTTACTTAAGCCCGTAGCAGCCACGTAAAACATGCAACAACAAAGTAGAGGACGTCTAACTTGTTTTTGCAGGGCATGTTGTGATGTGATATGGTCAAGGCATGATGCTGAATTTTATTGTATGAGATGATCATGTTTTGTAACCGAGTTATCGGCAACTGGCAGGAGCCATATGGTTGTCGCTTTATTGTATGCAATGCAATCGCGATGTAATGCTTTACTTTATTACTAAACGGTAGTGATAGTCGTGGAAGCATAAGATTGGCGAGACGACAACGATGCTACGATGGAGATCAAGGTGTCGCGCCGGTGACGATGGTGATCATGACGGTGCTTCGGAGATGGAGATCACAAGCACAAGATGATGATGGCCATATCATATCACTTATATTGATTGCATGTGATGTTTATCTTTTTATGCATCTTATCTTGCTTTGATTGACGGTAGCATTATAAGATGATCTCTCACTAAATTATCAAGAAGTGTTCTCCCTGAGTATGCACCGTTGCCAAAGTTCGTCGTGCCCAGACACCACGTGATGATCGGGTGTGATAAGCTCTACGTCCATCTACAACGGGTGCAATCCAGTTTTGCACACGCAGAATACTCAGGTTAAACTTGACGAGCCTAGCATATGCAGATATGGCCTCGGAACACGGAGACCGAAAGGTCGAGCGTGAATCATATAGTAGATATGATCAACATAAACGATTTTCACCATTGAAAACTACTCCATCTCATGTGATGATCGGTTATGGTTTAGTTGATTTGGATCACGTAATCACTTAGAAGATTAGAGGGATGTCTATCTAAGTGGGAGTTCTTAAGTAATATGATTAATTGAACTTAAATTTATCATGAACTTAGTACCTAATAGTATCTTGCTTATTTATGTTGATTGTAGATATATGGCTCATGCTGTTGTTCCGTTGAATTTTAATGCGTTCCTTGTGAAAGCAAAGTTGAAAGGTGATGGTGGCAATTACACGGACTGGGTCCGTAACTTGAGGATTATCCTCATTGCTGCACAGAAGAATTACGTCCTGGAAGCACCGCTGGGTGCCAGGCCTGCTGCTGGAGCAACACCAGATGTTATGAACGTCTAGCAGAGCAAAGCTGATGACTACTCGATAGTTCAGTGTGCCATGCTTTACGGCTTAGAATCGGTACTTCAACGACGTTTTGAACGTCATGGAGCATATGAGATGTTCCAGGAGTTGAAGTTAATATTTCAAGCAAATGCCCGAATTGAGAGATATGAAGTCTCCAATAAGTTCTATAGCTGCAAGATGGAGGAGAACAGTTCTGTCAGTGAGCATATACTCAAAATGTCTGGGTATAATAATCACTTGATTCAATTGGGAGTTAATCTTCCGGATGATTGCGTCATTGACAGAATTCTCCAATCACTGCCACCAAGCTACAAGAGCTTCGTGATGAACTATAATATGCAAGGGATGAACAAGACTATTCCCGAGCTCTTCGCAATGCTGAAAGCTGCGGAGGTAGAAATCAAAAAGGAGCATCAAGTGTTGATGGTTAACAAAACCACTAGTTTCAAGAAAAAGGGCAAAGGGAAGAATAAGGGGAACTTCAAGAAGAACGGCAAGCAAGTTGCTGCTCAGGAGAAGAAACCCAAATCTGGACCTAAGCCTGAAACTGAGTGCTTCTACTGCAAGCAGACTGGTCACTGAAAGCGGAACTGCCCCAAGTATTTGGTGGATAAGAAGGATGGCAAGGTGAACAAAGGTATATGTGATATACATGTTATTGATGTGTACCTTACTAGAGCTCGCGGTAGCACCTGGGTATTTGATACTGGTTCTGTTGCTAATATTTGCAACTCGAAACAGGGACTACGGAATAAGCGGGCACTGGCAAAGGACGAGGTGACGATGCGCGTGGGAAACGGTTCCAAAGTCGATGTGATCGCGGTCGGCACGCTACCTCTACATCTACCTTCGGGATTAATATTAGACCTAAATAATTGTTATTTGGTGCCAGCGTTGAGCATGAACATTATATCTGGATCTTGTTTAATGCGAGACGGTTATTCATTTAAATCAGAGAATAATGGTTGTTCTATTTATATGAGTAATATCTTTTATGGTCATGCACCCTTGAAGAGTGGTCTATTCTTATTGAATCTCGATAGTAGTAATACACATATTCATAATGCTGAAGCCAAAAGATGCAGAGTTGATAATGAAAGTGCAACTTATTTGTGGCACTGTCGTTTAGGTCATATCGGTATAAAGCGCATGAAGAAACTCCATACTGATGGACTTTTGGAACCACTTGATTATGAATCATTTGGTACTTGCGAACCGTGCCTCATGGGCAAGATGACTAAAACACCGTTCTCCGGTACTATGGAGAGAGCAACCGATTTGTTGGAAATCATACATACCGATGTATGTGGTCCGATGAATATTGAGGCTCGTGGCGGATATCGTTATTTTCTCACCTTCACAGATGATTTAAGCAGATATGGGTATATCTACTTAATGAAACATAAGTATGAAACATTTGAAAAGTTCAAAGAATTTCAGAGTGAAGTTGAAAATCATCGTAACAAGAAAATAAAGTTTCTACGATCTGATCGTGGAGGAGAATATTTGAGTTACGAGTTTGGTGTACATTTGAAAAATTGTGGAATAGTTTCGCAACTCACGCCACCTGGAACACCACAGCGTAATGGTGTGTCCGAACGTCGTAATCGTACTTTACTTGATATGGTGCGATCTATGATGTCTCTTACTGATTTACCGCTATCATTCTGGGGTTATGCTTTAGAGACGGCCGCATTCACGTTAAATAGGGCACCATCAAAATCCGTTGAGACGACGCCTTATGAACTGTGGTTTGGCAGGAAACCAAAGTTGTCGTTTCTTAAAGTTTGGGGCTGCGATGCTTATGTGAAAAAGCTTCAACCTGATAAGCTCGAACCCAAATCGGAGAAATGTGTCTTCATAGGATACCCAAAGGAAACTGTTGGGTACACCTTCTATCACAGATCCGAAGGCAAGAAATTCGTTGCCAAGAATGGATCCTTTCTAGAGAAGGAGTTTCTCTCGAAAGAAGTGAGTGGGAGGAAAGTAGAACTTGACGAGGTAACTGTACCTGCTCCCTTACTGGAAAGTAGTTCATCACAGAAAACTGTTTCAGTGACACCTACACCAGTTAGTGAGGAAGCCAATGATAATGATCATGAAACTTCAGATCAAGATACTACTGAACCTCGTAGATCAACCAGAGTAAGATCCGCACCAGAATGGTACGGTAATCCTGTTCTGGAAGTCATGCTACTAGATCATGATGAACCTACGAACTATGAAGAAGCGATGGTGAGCCCAGATTCCACAAAGTGGCTTGAAGCCATGAAATCTGAGATGGGATCCATGTATGAGAACAAAGTATGGACTTTGGTTGACTTGCCCGATGATCGGCAAGCAATTGAAAATAAATGGATCTTTAAGAAGAAGACTGATGCTGATGGTAATGTTACTATCTACAAAGCTCGACTTGTCGCAAAAGGTTTTCGGCAAGTTCAAGGGATTGACTACGATGAGACCTTCTCACCCGTAGCGATGCTTAAGTCCGTCCGGATCATGTTAGCGATTGCCGCATTTTATGATTATGAAATTTGGCAGATGGATGTCAAAACTGCATTCCTGAATGGATTTCTGGAAGAAGAGTTGTATATGATGCAACCGGAAGGTTTTGTCGATCCAAAGGGAACTAACAAAGTGTGCAAGCTCCAGCGATCCATTTATGGACTGGTGCAAGCCTCTCGGAGTTGGAATAAACGTTTTGATAGTGTGATCAAAGCATTTGGTTTTATACAGACTTTCCGAGAAGCCTGTATTTACAAGAAAGTGAGTGGGAGCTCTGTAGCATTTCTGATATTATATGTGGATGACATATTACTAATTGGAAATGATATAGAATTTCTGGATAGCATAAATGGATACTTGAATAAAAGTTTTTCAATGAAAGACCTCGGTGAAGCTGCTTACATATTAGGCATTAAGATCTATAGAGATAGATCAAGACGCTTAATTGGACTTTCACAAAGCACATACCTTGACAAAATTTTGAAGAAGTTCAAAATGGATCAAGCAAAGAAAGGGTTCTTGCCTGTGTTACAAGGTGTGAAGTTGAGTAAGACTCAATGCCCGAACACTGCAGAAGGTAGAGAGAATATGAAAGATGTTCCCTATGCATCAGCCATAGGATCTATCATGTATGCAATGCTGTGTACCAGACCTGATGTGTGCCTTGCTATAAGTTTAGCAGGGAGGTACCAAAGTAATCCAGGAGTGGATCACTGGACAGCGGTCAAGAACATCCTGAAATACCTGAAAAGGACTAAGGATATGTTTCTCGTATATGGAGGTGACAAAGAGCTCACCGTAAAAGGTTACGTTGATGCAAGCTTTGACACTGATCCGGACGATTCTAAATCACAAACCGGATACGTGTTTACATTAAACGGTGGAGCTGTCAGTTGGTGCAGTTCTAAACAAAGCGTCGTAGCGGGATCTACATGTGAAGCGGAGTACATAGCTGAAGGAGTTCATATCCGATCTAGGTGTCATACCTAATGCATCGGGTCCAATGAAAATCTTTTGTGACAATACTGGTGCAATTTCCTTGGCAAAGGAATCCAGATTTCACAAAAGGACCAAACACATCAAGAGACGCTTCAACTCCATCCGGGATCTAGTCCAGGTGGGAGACATAGAGATTTGCAAGATACATACGGATCTGAATGTTGCAGACCCGTTGACTAAGCCTCTTCCACGAGCAAAACATGATCAGCACCAAGGTTCCATGGGTGTTAGAATCATTACAGTGTAATCTAGATTATTGACTCTAGTGCAAGTGGGAGACTTAAGGAAATATGCCCTAGAGGCAATAATAAAGTTATTATTTATTTCCTTATAATCATGATAAATGTTTATTATTCATGCTAGAATTGTATTAACCGGAAACATAATACATGTGTGAATACATAGACAAACAAAGTGTCACTAGTATGCCTCTACTTGACTAGCTCGTTAATCAAAGATGGTTATGTTTCCTGACCATGAACAATGAGTTGTTATTTGATTAACGGGGTCACATCATTAGTTGAATGATCTGATTGACATGACCCATTCCATTAGCTTAGCACCCGATCGTTTTAGTATGTTGCTATTGCTTTATCCATGACTTATACATGTTCCTATGACTATGAGATTATGCAACTCCCGTTTGCCGGAGGAACACTTTGGGTACTACCAAACGTCACAACGTAACTGGGTGATTATAAAGGAGTACTACAGGTGTCTCCAATGGTAGATGTTGGGTTGGCGTATTTCGAGATTAGGATTTGTCACTCCGATCGTCGGAGAGGTATCTCTGGGCCCTCTCGGTAATGCACATCACTTAAGCCTTGCAAGCATGGCAACTAATGAGTTAGTTGCGGGATGATGTATTACGGAACGAGTAAAGAGACTTGCCAGCAACGAGATTGAACTAAGTATTGGATACTGACGATCGAATCTCGGGCAAGTAACATACCGATGACAAAGGGAACAACATATGTTGTTATGCGGTCTAACCGATAAAGATCTTCGTAGAATATGTAGGAACCAATATGGGCATCCAGGTCCCGCTATTGGTTATTGACCGGAGACGTGTCTCGGTCATGTCTACATTGTTCTCGAACCGTAGGGTCCGCACGCTTAAAGTTACGATGAAAGTTATTATGAGTTTATGCATTTTGATGTACCGAAGGTTGTTCGGAGTCCCGGATGTGATCACGGACATGACGAGGAGTCTCGAAATGGTCGAGACATAAAGATTAATATATTGGAAGCCTATGTTTGGACATCGGAAGTGTTCCGGGTGAAATCGGGATTTTACCGGAATACCGGGAGGGTTACCGGAACCCCCCGGGAGCTATATGGGCCTTAGTGGAAAGAGAGAGGCAGCCCTAGATGGGCTGGCCGGCCTCCCCCCTTCCCCTAGTCCTATTAGGACTAGGAGAGGTGGCCGGCCCCCTCTCTCTTTTCCCCCTCCGCGAATCCTATTCCAACTAGGATTGGGGGGGATCCTACTCCCAGAGGGAGTAGGACTCTCCTGGCGCGCCTCTATGGCCGGCCGCCCCCCCCTTGAGCCTTTATATACGGAGGCAGGGGCACCCCAGAGACACAAGTTGATCCACGTGATCATATTCTTAGCCGTGTGCGGCGCCCCTTCCACCATAGTCCTCGATAATATTGTAGCGGTGCTTAGGCGAAGCCCTGCGACAGTAGTACATCAAGATCGTCACCACGCCGTCGTGTGACGGAACTCTTCCCCGACACTTTTCTGGATCGGAGTCCGGGGATCGTCATCGAGCTGAACGTGTGCTAGAACTCGGAGGTGCGTAGTTTCGTGCTTGATCGGTCGGGCCGTGGAGACGTATGACTACATCAACCAAACGCTTCCGTTGTCGATCTACAAGGGTACGTAGATCACACTCTCCCCTCTCGTTGCTATGCATCACCATGATCTTGCGTGTGCGTAGGAATTTTTTTGAAATTACTACGTTCCCCAACAACATCATTCTCTGCGAGTCACCTCAACACCGCTTTTGCTTCGTCCAGTCGGGCGAGTGTCCCATAGTTTCTAGCAATAGTTTACAACCATGGCAATTATTATTCAAGAAATGAAGAGGAGTTGATGTAGTAGGCAGAACGGTGGTCTTCTCAAACTAGCTATGCTATCGTAATCATTGGTAAGAATTTATTTGATCATATTGAAAGAGTTAGCTTTCATGCTCGCACGCATGCTTCTCTAGGTTTGGGGCTAATGTGGGTGGTGTGGTAGTGCGGTGTGGGCGTGCGCACGCGTTCAGGTTTGGGGTGGGTCCGCGATGCGGTAGTCGTGGCTGGAGGGGGGCGCGGCGGGGCGGATTAAACTTCTCGAGGTTGGGTGGATTTGGTTGGGCTTGCAGTGGTGCAAAAAGGCACTCATCAACTGTTCTAGGATTTGGAGCTCGTGGTCCCTTTGTCCTCGAGAGTTTTGGTCGAGCGAGAGGGTCGGGGGGGGCTCCCGCCGTGGTATATATTATCACAGTCGAGAGGGGGTATATATATCGACCGCCCCTCATGTCGAAGTTATCCGAGGGGTATATCGACCCCCCCTCGTGTTGAAGTTATCGGGAGAGGAATAGAGGAGAAGAAGAAAGGAATAGAGGAGAAGATCGAAGAAAAAAAAAAAAAGAGGAGAAGAAGAAAAAATAGAAATATTCTTTTTTCTTCTTCTCCTCTATTCCTTTCTTCTTCTCCTCTTCTTTTTCTTCTTTTTTCTTATTTATTTCTTTTCTTCCTCTCCTCTTCTTCTTTCTTCCTCTTCTTATTTTCTTCTTCTATCCTTCTTTTTCTTCTAAATTTTAGCATATTCTAAATTTTCTTCTAACTTTCTATATATGAACAAAAAACTTTCTATGAACAAAAAACTTTTATATATATATATAACAAATTTCTATGAACAAAAAAAAATTAAACTAACCAACCATACACATATATATAGACATATACATACACATATACATACACATACACATATACATTATACTACTATACACATATGAAAAAAATTAAACTAAAAAATGAAGGGCAGGGCTGTGGTTAAATTAAAATGAATTCAACTGAGTGATGGCCGGCCAGGAAGGTTACGGCAGCGGGGCGGGGCGCGCCTGTGCCCATGGCGCTGCTTCTCGGCGGAGTCCAGGTTGAATGTGGCGGCGCGCGGCGGCGAGGGGCGGCGCGCAGGGCAGCAGGGCGGGGCGGGCGCGATGGCAGCGCGCGCAGCGGTCGGCGGCCAGTACAGGGGGAGGAGCAGGGGAACGGGGCGGCGCTCACCGCGAGGTGGCGTCGGCGACGAGGAAGGCTCGGGGACGGCGGAGGCGCGCGCGTCTCGGGGGCGAGGGCAGGGGTGCGCGGGCTCGGGGACGACGTCGGCGACGGCGACGGCGAGGCACGGGCGACGGCGACGGCGCGGTCGGGGGCGACGGCAGGGGCGGCGGACGGCGTCGGGGCAGCCTGGCGGCGTCGATGTGCTCGGCGTCGTCGGGCGGGCCGGGGGGCAACTGGCGATGAGTTCGTCAAATTTTCCTAAGTGCTACTTATATACCCAGGCCTTTGGTCCCGGTTCGTGGCACACCAACCGGGACCAATGCCCTTTAGTCCCGGTTGGTGCCACCAACCGGGACCAAAGGCCTCTTTTCAGCAGCCCAAAGGGCGGGAAGCGGCGGCTTTGGTCCCGGTTGGTGGCACCAACCGGGACTAAACGTAGCTGGTGGCATTGTACCTGTTGGTGCGCGGACGGCCCTGCCCCCTTTGGTCAGTTCGTCTCCACTCAACCGGGACCAAGCCCTGTGCCTCCCGAACCAAAAATTTAGATCATCCTCGTAGTTGAGCAGGGAGCGCACTGTTTATCAGTGCAGAGTCGCCATGCCCTCTCGGCTCCTCTCTAAAGCAGGTTTTGGGCTCTAACACTGCAGTCTAGTGCGTATACTGGACCTGCGGGGGCCCAGTAGGTGGGACTTTTTTTGTTTTTTTGTTTCTACTTAGAACTAAATACTTATTGTTGCTATATTTAATTTTTTTTCCAGTTTTTTTGTTTTGTTTTCTGCATTATTTATTTTCTTTTTGTTTCTTGCTTTATTTTTTAATTCTTTTAGCTTTTAGTTTTAGAAAATTATAAATTTTCTGTTAGTGCCATTAGTTTTCAAATTTGAAAACACTTTTTTTTAGTTTTTTAGTTTTCTTTGTTGCTTTATTTATTTTATTTTGTTTCTTGCTTTATTTTTTAATTCTTTTTGCTTTTAGGTCAGCAAAAATATTAACTTTCTGTTAGTGCCATTAGTTTTAGAAAAAATATAAACTTTCTGTTAGTGCCATTAGTTTTCAAATTTGAATAGTTAAAATTTGAATTCTTTAGAAATTTGTGTGAATCACAAGTTTGTGATTAACTTTACTAAAAAATGACATAGCATACTCTGTTTACAAAGTTGGCATGGTATCATCATAATAGTTGCGGGAGAAAGTCTTCACTTTTTCTTCGCTTGTGTCATTTGCTTATTGCGCCGTAACCATGGATAATCTTCATTTTTATCAGGATGCTTGGGTCAGCCTTGACATTGAAGGGAGGAATTTCATGAAACTTTTCATAATCTTCAGACATGTCTGTCTTGCCGTCCACTCCCAGGATGTCCCTTTTTCCTGAAAGAACTATGTGGCGCTTTGGCTCATCGTATGATGTATTCGCTTCCTTATCTTTTCTTTTTCTCGGTTTGGTAGACATGTCCTTCACATAGATAACTGTGCCACATCATTGGCTAGGACGAACGGTTCGTCAGTGTACCCAAGATTTTTCAGATCCACTGTTGTCATTCCGTACTGTGGGTCTACTTCTGTACCCCGCCGCCTGACAGATTGACCCATTTGCTGCACTTAAATCAAGTGTATCATGAAACCCTTGTAAAGCAGGTGGGAATGAGGATTTTCCGGTTCAGACTAAGATCTGTTCTTTGCTATTCGCCACAATCAGGGCATGGACAACACATAAAACCATTCTGCTTGTTTGCCTCAGCCGCATCGAGAAACTCATGCACGCCCTTAATGTACTCGGAGGTGTGTTTGTCACCGTACATCCATTGCCGGTTCATCTGCGTGCATTATATATAATTAAGTGTCCAAATTAATAGAAGTTCATCATCACATTAAAAGCAAAGTACATACATAGTTCTCATCTAACAACATATAGCTCTCCAGAGCATCTAATTAATTAAACCATACATTGAAACTATGTAAAACATTTTAATGCGAAAACAAAGGCGATCATAATAGCAACCAAGGTAACAATTGATCCAACGGCATAATGATACCAAGCCTCGGTATGAATGGCATATTTTCCAATCTTTCTAATCTTCAAGCGCATTGCATCCATCTTGATCTTGTGATCATCGACGACATCCGCAACATGCAACTCCAATATCATCTTCTCCTCCTCAATTTTTTTTATTTTTTCCTTCAAGAAATTGTTTTCTTCTTCAACTAAATTTAACCTCTCGACAATAGGGTCGGTTGGAATTTCCGGTTCACATACATCCTAGACAAATAAAATCTATGTCACGTTGGTCCGCATAATTTTCATAAACAATAAATGAACCAATAGTTATAAAGATTAATGTATATACCACATCCGAATCATAGACAGGACGAGGGCCGACGGGGGCGGATGCCAAAACCATCGCACTATATAAGATGCAATAATAAAAGTAAGAAAATGATACAAGTATCTATCTAAACATACAAGTAACAATATTTTTCCTTTCAGAAAGAAGATAAGAACAAGAGGCTCACCACGATGGTGTCGGTGATGAGATCGGCGCGGGTGATCGACGGCGGTGAAGACGGGGGTGGGGTGTGACGGACCGCTAAATCTAGACAAATCTTGAGGAAAATGGAGCTTTGAGGTCGAGCTTCGAGAGGAGAAAGCTTAACTAGTGTGGCTCGGGCATTTCATCGAACACCTCATGTGCATAGGAGGTGAGCTAGAGCACCACAAACCCCTCCCCTCGCCGGCCCAGAAAAATAGAGCACTGGAGTGCTCTGCTCGCGGGCGAGGGTATATATAGGCAACACTATTGGTCCCGGTTCGTGGCATAAACCGGGACTAAAGGGTAGCCTTCGGTCCCGGTTCAGGCCACCAACCGGGACCAATGGTGGTGGGCCAGGAGCCAGGCCCATTGGTCCCGGTTCGTCCCACCAACCGGGACCAAAAGGTCCAGACGAACCGGGACCAATGGCCCACGTGGCCCGGCCGGCCCCCTGGGCTCAAGAACTAGGACCAATGCCCCCATTCGTCCCGGTTCTGGTCTGAACCGGGACTAATGGGCTGCCCCGGCCTGGACCGTTGCCCCCCTTTTCTACTAGTGAACTAATCTGATCGATGTCTTTCAACTTGAAGTTGAGACTCAAGAAGACGAACTGATTTAAGCAGCGAGTTCGAAGAGCTTGTGCCAGCAGTAGTTGCCAGTAACTTGAACACTATATCAAGACATGACTTTTGGGTTCCCTCACTGTCGTCAAGATAGTTTTTATCAGCTTTCTTGGAGACCAACAGGGATGTCTCACTATCTTGAACCTTATCTGCATTACTTCCTTTACCATTGGATAACGCAGTACTGTTCTCCAATATTTTGTCCGCATTCTAAAAGAGAAACAAGCAGACACATCACATGTTTACCATGTTATATATGAAACTCATTTTGGTAAATGAGTTCAGTAGTAAAGTGGACAGGATAACAACATGAAACAAACATATATCTATGTACCATGGTCACTTTATGGTCTATATCATTCTAGTTTTTGTTGCCAAATCAAGATAGAGACACAGTTCAAATAATATTTGTTCAAGACAAAGCAGAATAGACAGAATATAAGTGTGGGTAACTATAGAGAAATAACAACACTTGTAATGTGCATGACATGAGAACATAACTGTTTATTCAATTGAAACTGAAATCAACATAGAGCAGGTTACAACAGCCAACCAGCTAAAGAAACAGGTTTAAAACATACCTATTGCACAATTGGAGTTTCAATTCCATCCTTCAAATTTGATAATAATATGTATCAGTAAATACAGTAATGCAAGAGCAAAGGAGTATGAACCATAGCTATAGAACCTGACCTGAGAACAAATCTTCTTCTCCTTTAAGCGTTGAGTTGGGATTCGGAGTGGTGGTCCTTGTGCTTTGGGCACTACAGTTCCCTTACAAACTGCTCGTGTTTGGGTGCTCTGTGGTGGAGACGGTGCTGTGTCAACTGGAACTGGGTTACTAGCTGCCGGGGTTGGGGTTAGAAGGGGTGTAGCTGGTTCTCTGTCCAACTGGGTAGGGGTACAATCTGCGAGAGTCTGGGTTATGTGTTGTGGATCTAGTCCTTGGGCAAGTACAACTGTGGTTCTATCTGCATCAACTGGTAGCACTATCTTTTCTGAAGACTGTGTTGTTACTCCCTTAGATACTGCCATCACGCTCTCCAATTCAAATGGCTGATAAACAAGAAAAGTAATTGAAAGTGTTCGGAAACATCAGGAACGTAACAGATATTTCTTGGTGAAAGTGTAGACATTGTATGATAGATAGGTGCAATGGATAGTGGGGAATAAAAGAGGGCATGAAATAATTCATATTTATGTTGTCTAACCAAACAGGATAGCATGACACAATATCACATATATGATGGCTAACTAAACTGGATAGCTTGACACAATTTCACATTATGATGGCTAACTAAAAAAGATGGAAAGACATAGTTCAAAATATGAGACTATGTAAACAGGATGACATGACATAACTATATAATGTGTTTATTAAATAGGGTTTCTAGTCGTATTCAGGCCATGGGGGCCCAGTAGGTGGCACTTTTTTTGTTTTTTTGTTTTTTTGTTTCTACTTAGAACTAAATACTTATTGTTGCTATATTTAATTTTTAATTTTTTGTTTATTGCTTTATTTTTTAATTCTTTTAGCTTTTAGTTTTAGAAAAATTATAAACTTTCTGTCAGTGCCATTAGTTTTCAAATTTGAAAACACCTTTTTAGTTTTTTTTGTTTTCTTTGTTGCTTTATTTATTTTATTTTGTTTCTTGCTTTATTTTTCAATTCTTTTTGCTTTTAGGTCAGCAAAATTATAAACTTTCTGTTAGTGCCATTAGTTTTAGAAAAAATATAAACTTTCTATTAGTGCCATTAGTTTTCAAATTTGAATAGTTAAAATTTGAACATAGATGCACCTATAGAGAAAATTCGACCTAAATTCATAGTTTTCAAATGAACTCTAAAAAGTTGGCATAGCATACTCGTCTGTTACAAATTTGGCATGGTATCATCATAATAGTTGTGGAGAAAGTCTTCACTTTTTCTTTGCTTGTGTCATTTGCTTATTGCGCCGTAACCATGGATAATTTTCATCGTTTATCAGGATGCTTGGGTCAGCCTTGACATTGAAGGGAGGAATTTCATGAAACCTTTCATAATCTTCAGACATGTCTGTCTTGCCCTCCACTCTCAGGATGTCCCTTTTTCCCGAAAGAACTATGTGGCGCTTTGGCTCATCGTATGATGTATTCATTTCCTTATCTTTTCTTTTTCTCGGTCTGGTAGACATGTCCTTCACATAGATAACCTGTGCCACATCATTGGCTAGGACGAACGGTTCATCAGTGTACCCAAGATTTTTCAGATCGACTGTTGTCATTCCGTACTGTGGGTCTACATGTACCCCGCCTCCTGACAGATTGACCCATTTGCACTTAAACAAAGGGACCTTAAAATCTTGTCCGTAGTCAAGTTCCCATATGTCCACTATGTAACCATAATATGTGTCCTTTCCCTTCTCGGTTGTTGCATCAAAGCGGACACCGCTGTTTTGGTTGGTGCTCTTTTGATCTTGGTCAATCGTGTAAAATGTATTCCCATTTATCTCGTATCCTTTGTAAATCAATACAGTTAAAGATGGTTCCCTGGACAACAAGTACAACTCATCACAAACAGTGTTGTCACCTCTAAGACGTGCTTCCAACCAACTGCTGAAAGTCCTAATGTGTTCACATGTAATCCAGTCGTCGCACTGCTCCGTGTGTTTGGAGCGCAGACTGTTCTTGTGTTCATCGACATACGGGGTCAGCAAGGTAGAGTTTTGTAGAACTGTGTAGTGTGCTTGAGACCAAGAATGCCCGTCCCTGCATATTATTGAGTCCGCTCCTAGCATGCCTTTTCCAGTCAGTCTCCCCTCATACCGCGATTTAGGGAGACCTATCTTCTTAAGGCCAGGAATGAAGTCAACACAAAACCCGATGACATCCTCTGTTTGATGGCCCATGGAGATGCTTCCTTCTGGCCTAGCGCGGTTACGGACATATTTCTTTAGGACTCCCATGAACCTCTCAAAGGGGAACATATTGTGTAGAAATACGGGCCACAGAACGACAATCTCGTCGACTAGATGAACTAGGACATGCGTCATGATATTGAAGAAGGATGGTGGGAACACCAGCTCGAAACTGACAAGACATTGCGCCACATCACTCCTTAGCCTTGGTACCATTTCTGGATCGATCACCTTCTGAGAGATTGCATTGAGAAATGCACATAGCTTCACAATGGCTAATCAGACGTTTTCCGGTAGAAGCCCCCTCAATGCAACCGGAAGCAGTTGCGTAATAATCACATGGCAGTCATGAGACTTTAGGTTCTAGAAACTTTTCTCTGGGATATTTATTATTCCCTTTATATTCGACGAGAAGCCAGTCGGGACCTTCATACTGAGCAGGCATTCAAAGAAGATTTCTTTCTCATCTTTCGTAAGAGCGTAGCTGGCAGGACCTTCATACTGCTTCTGAGGCATCCCGTCTTTTTTGTGCAAACGTTGCAGGTCCTCCCGTGCCTCAGGTGTATCTTTTGTTTTTCCATACACGCCTAAGAAGCCTAGCAGGTTCACGCAAAGGTTCTTCGTCACGTGCATCACGTCGATTGAAGAGCGGACCTCTAGGTCTTTCCAGTAGGGTAGGTCCCAAAATATAGATTTCTTCTTCCACATGGGTGCGTGTCCCTCAGCGTCATTCGGAACAGCTACTGCGTCGGGACCCTTTCCAAAGATTACGTGTAAATCGTTGACCATAGCAAGTACGTGATCACCGGTACGCATGGCGGGCTGCTTCCGGTGATCTGCCTCGCCTTTGAAATGCTTGCCTTTCTTTCGACATTGATGGTTGGTCGGAAGAAAGCGACGATGGCCCAGGTACACATTCTTCCTGCATTTGTCCAGGTATATACTTTCAGTGTCATCTAAACAGTGTGTGCATGCGTGGTATCCTTTGTTTGTCTATCCTGAAAGGTTACTGAGAGCGGGCCAATCGTTGATGGTCACGAACAGCAACGCCTTTAGGTTAAATTCCTCCTGTCCATGCTCATCCCACGTATGTACACCGTTTCCATTCCACAGTTGTAAAAGTTCTTCAACTAATGGCCTTAGGTACACATCAATGTCGTTGCCGGGTTGCTTAGGGCCTTGGATGAGAATTGGCATCATAATGAACTTCCGCTTCATGCACATCCAAGGAGGAAGGTTATACATACATAGAGTGACCGGCCAGGTGCTGTGATTGCTGCTCTGCTCCCTGAAAGGATTAATGCCATCCGCGCTTAAAGCAAACCATACGTTCCTTGGGTCCTTTGCAAACTCATCCCAGTACTTTCTCACGATTTTTCTCCACTGCGACCCGTCAGCGGGTGCTCTCAACTTCCCGTCTTTCTTACGGTCCTCACTGTGCCATCGCATCGACTTGGCATGCTTTCCATTTCTAAACAGACGTTTCAACCGTGGTATTATAGGAGCATACACATCACCTTCGCAGGAACCCTCTTCCTGTGGGGCTCGCCGTGAACATCACCAGGGTCATCTCGTCTGATCTTATACCGTAATGCACCGCATACGGGGCATGCGTTCAGATCCTTGTATGCACCGCGGTATAGGATGTAGTCATTAGGGCATGCATGTATCTTCTCCACCTCCAATCCTAGAGGGCATACGACTTTCTTTGCTGCGTATGTACTGTCGGGCAATTCGTTATCCTTTGGAAGCTTCTTCTTCAATATTTTCAGTAGCTTCTCAAATCCTTTGTCAGGCACAGCATTCTCTGCCTTCCACTGCAGCAATTCCAGTACGGTACTGAGCTTTGTGTTGCCATCTTCGCAATTGGGGTACAACCCTTTTTTGTGATCCTCTAACATGCGATCGAACTTCAGCTTCTCCTTTTGACTTTCGCAATGCGTCCTTGCATCGACAATGACCCAGCGGAGATCATCATCATCGGGCACATCGTCTGGTTCCCCTTGATCTTCAGCACCTTCACCCATTGCAGCATCATTGGGCACATCGTCTGGTTCCTCTTGATCTTCACCAGCTCCCCCCGTTGCAGCATCACGGTATTCAGGGGGCACGTAGTTGTCATCGTACTCATCTTCTTCGTCGTCTTCCATCATAACCCCTATTTCTCCATGCCTCGTCCAAACATTATAGTGTGGCATGAAACCCTTGTAAAGCAGGTGGGTGTGAAGGATTTTCCGGTCAGAGTAAGACTTCGTATTCCCACAATCAGGGCATGGACAACACATAAAACCATTCTGCTTGTTTGCCTCAGCCGCATCGAGAAACTCATGCACGCCCTTAATGTACTCGGAGGTGTGTTTGTCACCGTACATCCATTGCCGGTTCATCTGCGTGCATTATATATAATTAAGTGTCCAAATTAATAGAAGTTCATCATCACATTAAAAGCAAAGTACATACATAGTTCTCATCTAACAACATATAGCTCTCCAGAGCATCTAATTAATTAAACCATACATTGAAACTATGTAAAACATTTTAATGCGAAAACAAAGG
>NW_024111810.1:0-9152 GCF_003073215.2 Triticum urartu | reverse complement strand
TCGCCCAAGGGTACACACAAGTCGAAGGTATGGACTATGGTGAGACATATGCTCCCGTTGCTAGACTTGAGTCCATTCGCATCTTACTTGCCTATGCTAATCACCATAATATCACCTTGTACCAAATGGACATTAAAAGTGCTTTTCTAAATGGTGAAATAGAGGAGGAAGTTTATGTCAAACAACCTCCCGGCTTTGTCAATCCTAAGAAACCTAATCATCTTTACAAACTTCACAAAGCTCTTTATGGTCTTAAACAAGCTCCTAGAGCATGGTATAAATGCTTGACCAAGTTCCTTATTGCAAGTGGTTTTGAAATTGGTAAAATTGATTCTACTCTCTTTACTAAAAGGGTTAATGGAGAACTATTTGTATGCCAAATTTATGTTGATGATATCATATTTGGTTCAACTAACCCTCTCTTTAGTGAAAAGGTTGGAAAGTTAATGTCAGAGAAGTTTGAGATGTCTATGATGAGTGAACTCAAATTCTTTCTTGATTTGCAAATCAAGCAAACTAAGGAAGGTACATTTGTCTCTCAAATGAAGTACACCAAGGACTTATTCAAGAAGTTCAATATGCAAGAATGCAAAGGTATGTCTAGACCCATGCCTACTAGTGGACATAATGATTTGACCAAAGATGGTGAACCGGTTGATCAAAAGGTTTATCGCTCTATGATTGGTTCATTGTTATACCTATGTGCTTCACGTCCCGATATTATGCTAAGTGTGTGCATGTGTGCACGATATCAAGTTGCTCCTAAAGAATGTCATCTTAACGCTGTGAAAAGGATAGTGAGATATTTAATCCATACACCAAATTTTGGCATTTGGTATCCTAAGAGGTCTTCTTTTGATCTTTTTGGCTATTCCGACTCGGATTATGCCGGAGACAAGGTTGATAGAAAGTCCACTTCGGGTACTTGTCAATTTCTTGGTAGATATCTTGTGTCTTGGTCTTCCAAGAAACAAAACTTGGTATCCTTATCCACCGCCGAAGCGGAATACATTGCCGCTGGTTCATGTTGTGCTCAATTACTTTGGATGACCCAAACTCTTAAAGATTATGGGATCTATGTGAAACATGTTCCACTACTTTGTGACAATGAAAGTGCTATCGAAATTGGTCATAATCCTGTACAACATTCTTGAACTAAGCATATTGAAGTTCGTCATCATTTCATTCGAGATCATGTTGCTAAGGGTGACATTGATCTTAAGCATGTTCACACCGATAATCAATTAGCGGATATATTTACTAAACCTCTTGATGAGAAAGTGTTTTGCAGGTTGAGAGGAGAATTGAACATCATTGATGCTTCGAACTTGGAGTAGAAACTCCATTGGATACATGCAAGACATGAGCTTATGACTAATCCATGATATATCTCTTATGATAACTATCTTATGTCTTGGATATATTTGCACCTTGCATGTTGTCTAACCCATGTAGGTGCTTGGTTGAATCTAATTCCATGATATTGCGACTCACTCACATCTTGAGCAATCTCTACATCACCAAGACTCTACACAATGGTGGTTGAAGACAAGGAAGCACAAAACCATTCAAACATATCCTTTGACAAATTCTATGTTGAGCTTCATGATTGTCATTTTTGGATACACAAGTGCTGTTCCTTGCAAGAACTAACCCATGTAGGTAGATGAAGTCAAACTCCAAGTGGTTCTCCCAACTCTTGATGAGCTACATCAACCTTGAGCACCCACACAAGTTCAACTACATGAGCAAGAACCACACCACCACCCAAGGTATGTTATTCCATCTTAGAGAAGCTTTACTCCAAGACATGAGTCAAAGAAACTCAACAAGATGTGAATACATCAAGATGCTTAAACGAAAAATGGTAACCCCATTTTGAACTTAAACGATGAGTATGACCTATGATCAAGTGTTCTCACTTGACTCCTAAGTCAATATACTCTAATATAGGTGACTATGTCACCGCCCAACTCTAGATGAAGTTCTGTTGTGTTCTTTTCTGTGTTATTGCATTTGTCTCATGCATGTTTATTTTATTTCTCTTTTTCAAAAAAAAACTTCATCTAGATCTTTCAGTTTCTTCTCTTTTCTCTTTGTTTTTGTTCTGCATTTTCTGCATTCAATTCCTTGCAAATCCTTCAGGTAATTCATTGCAAATCTTTGTGAGATCCTACATGTCTAGTGAGCTGAGGTGACAAGTGTTTTTCTCTGTGTGAACTCGGTTTCACCGACTTGTAATTTTCGGTCCAACCGAATCTTTTTGGTGCCACCGAAACATACCACTCGGTGCCACCGACTTCGCAACAGGAAAAACAGTTTGCCACTTGTTCTATATTTCTTCTGATCCAGCTCTACTCAATGAATCTTGTCCTCTACAAGCATCACAGTTTTATCCTTTGCTTTGTGCTGAGTCTCAAGGACCAAACCTATACGACGGATTCCAGAAAGCCCTTCTTGGAAATTGATGTCAAAGGGGGAGAGAGAGATCACATCAAAGCTTGTAGGAGAGAGAGATCACATCAAGGGAGAGAAAAAGTCTCAAGGACCAAAACTACAAGAGAAAGTATTAAGGAGGAGAAAGAGATTTCCAGAGGAGAGAAAATACTCAAGGATCCCAGATGCTTGATGTTCAAGAGGAGAGATGTCACATGTCTTTTTAGGGGGAAAGACATGTTCATATGTATTTTTCAGCTCTGATTTTCTGTTTCCTATCTTCTCCCAATATCCCATGTAAGATTCAGGGGGAGCAAGACACCTAAGGAAAAGAAATCAGTCAAATTCATTGCATATCTTTACTCTTGGGGACATGTTAAATCCAATGTGGTACCTTGTACTCACTCTCTACATGTCATCCCAGTCTTGGTATTCTTGTGGTTTCTTTTGTTTGCTCTGGCTAGTGGATGTACCTGTGTTATCTAACTCTGTTTGTGCAGGTTCATTCCATCCTAAGCCAACTCAAGACCACAAGGTAAGTATATGCATCAAAATCATGAGTATGAGGAGTTCTTGCTTATGTACATACTGTTTGCAAGAAGGACTCATGAGCATGAAGGTATTTTCCTTGATAATCTTTTGCTCTGATGCATATGGCCAAGATACATGTAACACATTGCCTACTCTGTCATGGTTATGCTCTCACATGCCTCTATATTTCATATTTACATGAGTGCATACATGTAGGGGGAGCCTATGCTTGTTACATGTCCTTCCAAAGCTTTACTTGCTGTTCTTTATATCTTTATCTAAAGCTTTGATGTATGTTGCCATCAATTACCAAAAAGGGGGAGATTGAAAGCACAAGTGCTCCCTAGGTGGTTTTGGTAATTGATGACAACATATCTCTTGTTGGACTAATGTTTCTATCTAGTATGTTTCAGATAAGTTCAACAATGGAGTGGCATTGGACTAAAGGTTGTGGGAACTCCTTCAAGATTCTAAGGACAAAGGATTGGCTAAAGCTTCAAGCTCAAGACTCTTCATTTTACATTTTAGTGATCCAAGATCACATTGAGTCCATAGGAAAAGCCAATACTATCAAGGAGGGATGAGGTGTTGCTTAATGAGCCTCTTGCTTCATGTGCTTAATGATATGCTCCAAAATCCTCAGCTACTTTCCCACTTCCACATATGACCTAAACCCAAAGCCAAACTTGGACCTACCGATTATTCCTATCCGGCGCCACCGAGTTTCACTTGTCATAAGCCACTGCCAAACCCTAGCAATTCGGTTCTACCGATAGGGATCTCGGTCTCACCGAGATGGGCTTGCAAACTCTCTGTTACCTATTGCAATATTTTCGGTCCCACCGAGATTGCAATGTAAATTCAGTGTTTCCTTTTTGTAACTTTTTGGTCTCATCGAAAGAGCAAATCGGTCCCACCGAGTTTGCCTGACCAACTCTCTGGTTAGCTAATTACCAAATTCGGTCTCACCGAGTTTGTGTAATCGGTCTCACCAAGATTACGTTATGCCCAAACCCTAACCATATCGGTCCTACCGAGTTGCATGTCAGTCCCACCGAAAATCTCTAACGGTCACTAGGTTTACCTTTTCGGTCCGACCGAGTTTGTTGATTCGGTCCCACCGAGATTGGAAAACTTTGTGTAACGGTTGGATTTTGTGTGGAGGCTATATATACCCCTCCACCTCCTCTTCATTCGTGGAGAGAGCCATCAGAACACATACACAATTCCAACTCATATGTTCTGAGAGAGAACCACCTACTCATGTGTTGAGACCAAGATATTCCATTCCTACCATATGAATCTTGATCTCTAGCTTTCCCCAAGTTGCTTTCCACTCAAACCTTCTTTCCACCAGATCCAAATCCTATGAGAGAGAGTTGAGTGTTGGGGAGACTATCATTTGAAGCACAAGAGCAAGGAGTTCATTACCTACACACCATTTGTTAATTCTTGGAGAGTGGTGTCTCCTAGATTGGCTAGGTGTTACTTGGGAGCCTCCGACAAGATTGTGGAGTTGAACCAAGGAGTTTGTAAGGGCAAGGAGATCGCCTACTTCGTGAAGATCTACCGCTAGTGAGGCAAGTCCTTCGTGCGCGATGGCCATGGTGGGATAGACAAGGTTGCTTCTTCGTGGACCCTTTGTGGGTGGTTGCTTCTTCCTGGACCCTTCGTGGGTGGAGCCCTCAGTGGACTCGCGCAACCGTTACCCTTCGTGGGTGGAGCCCTCCGTGGACTCGCGCAACCGTTACCCTTCGTGGGTTGAAGTCTCCATCAACGTGGATGTAGGATAGCACCACCTATCCGAACCACGGGAAAAACATCCGTGTCTCCAATTGCGTTTGAATTCTCCAAACCCTTCCCCTTACATTCTTGCAAGTTGCATGCTTTACATTCCGCTGCTCATATACTCTTTGCATGCTTGCTTGATATGTATCGTGTATGTTGAAATTGTGCCTAAAACTCCACTTAAACCGAAAAAGCTTAAAAATTGCAACTTTAGCACTAAGTGTCTAATCACCCCCCCCTCTAGACACATCTACTTCAAGGTCCTACAAGTGGTATCAGAGCTTTGGTCTCCATTGCCTTGGTTTAATCACCATTGGAGGAAGATGGATGTGTCTACTTTAGGGAGTCTTAGACATAGAGTGCCTATTCTTGATGGAGAGTATTTTCATGAGTGGAAAAATGAGATGCTTGTAATTTTCAATCAATATCATTTGAACAAGTATATTGCTAGCCCTTGTGCACCTCATATTGATCCTTTGCATCCTACCCTAGATGAAGATATTGACATGATTCGCAATCTTAGAACTATTGAGCTCATCATTAGAGGATTGCCCAAAAATTTGATTGCTAGTTTGCCTACTCTTAATTGTGCCTATACTATATGGAAATTTCTTGAGGAACGATTTCCCGATCATTCCTTGAAAACTTTGGATAAAATTCTCCATAAATCTATTGCCTTGAGTAAGATGAACTCTAGTGATCCTAGTTTTGGTAATTGTCTATTTGAACTTACCAATCTTAAGCATGCTAAAGGAGATGTTGGAATCATTAGTGATATCATATTCGAAGCTATAAGAATTCATAAAAGTGACCACTTTGATGATCATTTATCTAATGAATTACCCTCTCTAGGAAATGATGAGTCACAAGATCATGATGAACATGGATACTATGATGATGATGATGATGATGATGATGATAGTGACTTCGATCTTGATGATGCAATGAGACACTTTGGTATTATGGCAAATCTTCGGGGATATGAATCAGGAGGAAAGGAATGGGTTCTTGATAGTGGATGTACTGATCATATGACCGGAGATGAAGAGATGTTTCGTGAGCTTGCTGAAAATGACGGCCCTCGAAAATATGTCACCTTTGGTGATAATTCAAAGGGTAAAGTGGTTGGCCTTGGTAAGGTGGCCATCTCACATGATAGTTCCATTCAAAATGTCATGCTCGTTGAATCTCTTGGCTACAACTTACTTTCAGTATCTAGACTTGCTAATTTCGGTTTGAATGTCCTATTTACTGAGGTAGATTGCCAAGTATTTCGTCAAGACAATCATAAAATGGTCTTTACGGGTATGCGTAGAGGTGATCTTTACATTGTCGATTTCCCTAAAAAGGCACAACCTAAAACTTGCTCTGTTGCTAAATCCTCAAAAGGTTGGTTGTGGCATAGACGACTAGGTCACGTTGGCATGAGAAACCTTGACAAGCTTATTAAAGGAAATCATATCCTTGGAGTAAACGATGTCATATTTGATAAGGATAGACTTTGCAGTGCTTGTCAAGCAGGTAAACAGGTTGGAGGAAGGCATCCCGTGAAGAACATCATGACCACAAGAAGGCCACTCGAGCTACTTCACATGGATCTTTTTGGTCCCAACGCCTACAAGAGTCTCGGTGGAAATTCTTTTGGTCTAGTTATAGTTGATGATTTTTCAAGATTTACGTGGGTGTTCTTTCTTAATGACAAGTCGCAGGTCCAGAAGATCTTCAGAAACTTCGCTAGGAAGGCCCAAAATCAGTTTGACGTGAAGATCAAGAAGGTTCGGAGTGACAACGGAACGGAGTTCAAGAACGCAAATGTGGACACCTTTCTTGACGAAGAAGGGATTTCACACGAGTTCTCGGCTACGTACACACCTCAACAAAATGGAGTTGTTGACAGGAAGAACCGGACGCTCATCGAAATGGCAAGAACGATGCTTGATGAATACAAGACGCTGAAGCACTTTTAGGTAGAAGCGGTTGAGACAGCTTGTCACGCAACAAATCGCTTATATCTTCACAAGCTACTCGGCAAGACGGCATACGAGCTTCTCACCGGTAACAAACCCCAAGTTGGATACTTTCGAGTATTCGTCTCAAAGTGCTACATTCTTGATAAGCATCGTCGTTCAAAGTTTGCTCCTAAATCTCATGAAGGTTTACTACTTCGTTATGGCTCAAACTCTCACACTTATCGTGTCTACAACAATTTCACCCGAAAGGTTGAAGAGATGGTAGATGTGAAGTTTGATGAATCTAATGGCTCGCAAGTAGAGCAATTGCCAATTGATGTAGGAGACAAAGACCCTTCAGAAGCAATCCAAGACTTGTCCATTGGCAAAATTCGTCCAACGGAGGTGAAGGAGAGTACTTCATCCGTCCAAGTGGAAGCTTCTACTTCACGACAAGGTGAACCAAGAATCGACACGGAAGCATCCACAAGTGGGACACACCAAGATGAAGAAGACAAGGAAATGCATCAAGACGAACATCAACAACCTCTTCCTCCACCACGACAAGAGAACGACGACGTCAACAATGAAGAAGGCCAAGAAGAAGAACAAGATGAAGAAGATGTTCAACAAAGACCCAAGCAAAAGCTCTCACGAGTTCGAGCAAGAATTGCCAAAGATCATCCCGTCGAGCAAATCCTCAATGATATACAAACCGGGAGAATCACTCGCTCAAAAACTCGTTTAGATAACTTCTGTGAAAACTATTCATTTATCTCTAGCATTGAACCTATGAAGGTTGAAGAAGCATTGGAAGATCCGGATTGGATAAACGCTATGCATGAAGAGCTACACAACTTTGAGAGAAACCAAGTTTGGACATTGGTTGAGAAGCCCGACAACAACCACAACATCATTGGTACAAAATGGGTGTTTCGCAACAAGAAAGATGAAGATGGACAAGTGGTTCGCAACAAAGCACGTCTCGTCGCCCAAGGGTACACACAAGTCGAAGGTATGGACTATGGTGAGACATATGCTCCCGTTGCTAGACTTGAGTCCATTCGCATCTTACTTGCCTATGCTAATCACCATAATATCACCTTGTACCAAATGGGCATTAAAAGTGCTTTTCTAAATGGTGAAATAGAGGAGGAAGTTTATGTCAAACAACCTCCCGGCTTTGTCAATCCTAAGAAACCTAATCATCTTTACAAACTTCACAAAGCTCTTTATGGTCTTAAACAAGCTCCTAGAGCATGGTATAAATGCTTGACCAAGTTCCTTATTGCAAGTGGTTTTGAAATTGGTAAAATTGATTCTACTCTCTTTACTAAAAGGGTTAATGGAGAACTATTTGTATGCCAAATTTATGTTGATGATATCATATTTGGTTCAACTAACCCTCTCTTTAGTGAAAAGTTTGGAAAGCTAATGTCAGAGAAGTTTGAGATGTCTATGATGAGTGAACTCAAATTCTTTCTCGGTTTGCAAATCAAGCAAACTAAGGAAGGTACATTTGTCTCTCAAACGAAGTACACCAAGGACTTATTCAATAAGTTCAATATGCAAGAATGCAAAGGTATGTCTACACCCATGCCTACTAGTGGACATAATGATTTGACCAAAGATGGTGAACCGGTTGATCAAAAGGTTTATCTCTCTATGATTGGTTCATTGTGATACCTATGTGCTTCACGTCCCGATATTATGCTAAGTGTGTGCATGTGTGCACGATATCAAGCTGCTCCTAAAGAATGTCATCTTAAGGCTGTGAAAAGGATAGTGAGATATCTAATCCATACACCAAATTTTGGCATTTGTATCCTAAGAGGTCTTCTTTTGATCTTGTTGGCTATTCCGACTCGGATTATGCCGGAGACAAGGTTGATAGAAAGTCCACTTCGGGTACTTGTCAATTTCTTGGTAGATCTCTTGTGTCTTGGTCTTCCAAGAAACAAAACTCGGTATCCTTATCCACCGTCGAAGCGGAATACATTGCCGCTGGTTCATGTTGTGCTCAATTACTTTGGATGACCCAAACTCTTAAAGATTATGGGATCTATGTGAAACATGTTCCACTACTTTGTGACAATGAAAGTGCTATCAAAATTGGTCATAATCCTGTACAACATTCTTGAACTAAGCATATTGAAGTTCGTCATCATTTCATTCGAGATCATGTTGCTAAGGGTGACATTGATCTTAAGCATGTTCGCACCGATAAGCAATTAGCGGATATATTTACTAAACCTCTTGATGAGAAAGTGCTTTGCAGGTTAAGAGGAGAATTGAACATCATTGATGCTTCGAACTTGGAGTAGAAACTCCATTGGATACATGCAAGACATGAGCTTATGACTAATCCATGATATATCTCTTATGATAACTATCTTATGTCTTGGATATATTTGCACCTTGCATGTTGTCTAACCCATGTAGGTGCTT
>NW_024111809.1:0-12411 GCF_003073215.2 Triticum urartu | reverse complement strand
ACTATGTTGATTATATAGATATATATATATATTAGTGTTCTGTCCTCTACAGCATTCACTTATAGCTTTGTCTTCATTGTTGAATTTTTTTGAACTAAGTGAATGTGATCGGACCCTAACCTCTCTATGCTTTCTATATCAAATTTTATCTCTCCAAATCATATGCATTCTATTGAAACTGTCGAATGTCTTCTCTGCGTCCTTCAGCAGAAGATACAGAGACAACCATTAAGTCCGTTTTCAATGCTCATTCCTCCACATGAAACCCGGAGAAGTAGGAACGACCACCCGACAATCAAGGCGTGCGTGGGACGTGGAACAAACCCCAAAATTCCGCATAATGGCCACGTGTTCCTCAGATGCAAATCGCCAGGGGCACTTGTGTAATAGCGCAGTGCCGCCCATGTACCTATAAATACACACTTCACAGCGGTCATTATCTCTTCTTCCACTCTCGCACGAACCCTAGCGCCACCGCTAGCCCTCGACGACGCCAGTGACGAAGCGCTTCGCTGCCGCAACCTCTCCGACGCCGTCTTCACGCCGATCGCGGACATCGTGCTCTCCGCCATCGCCGTAGGTGTCCTCCGTCGCCAAGTTAGGGCACGGAAGATCGAACTGCTCAGCCTCATCTTCCACTCCGTCTAGCAGTTCTTAGTGTGGTAAATAAAACTCCCTTGTTTTTACAGAACCGTTGATCCTATGGCTGTGTCACTTTCTACCACAAGCAGTTTCTATTCACACAAGTTAGATCTCTCTCATACTACATCTCATAACATGCCTAGTATATTCACTTATGCTTCACAAAGTAGTTAGATTCCTCACTTGTACTGATCTATGGATTCGTACAAATCTGGAACTAACTCCTTATCTATGAGTGAATGTCTTCGCACGATGAGGTCAATGTCTTCCAAACTGATTTATCTTAAAAATCTTCTGAGAATGCATATGACCTCTTCCCCTTCCCTCGCACCTTAATTCTGTCACAGGTACATGTCCATGGGAGAATCCTTTGGTTCTCATAGTCTGCATTCATTTGCAGAATTCTTATAGCATCACATTAATTCTCCCGAAGCCAGTTCCTGTTGGTCTAGCAAGCGAAAACCTTTGAAGCCTTTGAACGTGTTGAAGCCTTTCAAGTTAAAGTTTATGGCTTCAGAGAAAGCAGCAAGGAAGGGTGGCAAAAAGCGTCGTGGAGAAACATCCAGAGATCTGCCAGATGAACTCTCAGAACTATACAAGACAGATCCTGAAGAGGATTACAATTAGCGCAAGACCCGAATCCAATGGATTCGAAGATATTGGGCAGAACAATGGTTCAAATACCGATTTGTAACCCAGGAATATGCTGAGAAAAACGCCATCAAGAGACCGTGGGGAGACATCCTATACAAGAATCTTCTACCCAGGTCCAGAGATGAAGCCATTGAACAAGGCTTCTATCCCTGCATGGTCCGTGGGCCACAGCCTGCTGATGCACACCCATCGTCACTACTGTGGTGTCGTGACGACAATCTGTTCAAGCGCAACTTCTAGTTTGCCCAGAACTCAGCGAAGCAGAACAAGAAGACTTTGGGGTTAGACTTCAACCCTGGTCCCTTAGCACCAAGGGCAGATGGCACACGAGATGCAGAACCCAATGTCATCGGTCCCTTCTACAACCTTGAAGGCCTCATCACCCGTATCTTGGTTCAAGGGACTGTAGTGAATGAGCCTGCAACTGACGCTGAATCTGAAGAAGCGCCTGCAGCACCAAAGACAAAGAAGCTGAAGAAGCCTAAAGCTTCAAAGCCTGCCCCCTCACCAAAAATCTCACGGGCGAAGCCACTGGCAACTGCACCTCCTGAAGACAGTGTGCAGTCCGAAGACTTATCACGCATCTCCAAGCCCAGAAGGTCAAACCTCACACCGGCCAAGAGCTAACTGCTGCTGCCATTCTGCGCAATGACGCCATCGATCTGTCAAGTGATGAAGATCTTGCAGATGACACTCTTGAGCAACTCATCAAGAGCAAAGAAGAAGCAAGAATCTTTAATGATCTGCCTCTCTTTGATGTAACCATCATCCACAACTTCATTGACGAGTGGTTTGACACGCCAAACATCAGCTTTGAAGATCTGCAGCTACCCATTGGCCTCAGTGTCGCCTTCCAAGGCGCCATTGCTTCAGAACTCGCTATTGCCCAGCGCATTGTTGAACTGAAGCAAAAGATTGACTATGAAAAGGCTCATTTCAAGAAGCATATGGCCAAGCTCAGCGTGCAGGAAGTGAAGAACTTCAAGAGTATGATGCACGAGCTCAAGGAAGCCTTTGTAAAGAAACGTGAAGAAGCTCAGGGTTCGCGTGAGCGCATGAAGACTCTGGCTGACAGATGTGTGCAAGCCTACAATGAGGCTGAGAAGCGCAAGGCCCTTGGGCGTCCTGGCATTGACCCCAGGATGGCCGCAAAGAAGAAGAAGAAGCCTGCTACGACTGAACCTGACGCACCAAGGCAGGAAGCAGTTCTGATTGTCTTCCCAACTAGACTGACTGGCTCGAAGCCAAAAGGCCGGTCAACCGCTTCAGAGCTCAAGAAGACAAGGACTGCTGAGGCTGAAGCCAGGAAGAGGAAACATTCTGAAGCCTCTCCAACTGCCCCCTCCAAGAAGAAGAGGAAGACCAAGAAAGATCGGGCTGCTCCCACAGAGCCCTTGATGGTTGAACCCATTTCTATGGTCTATCCCGAAGCTGAACGCCAACCGACTATCCATGAGCCTGCTTCCACAGAGGCTCATGAAGCTGAAGACTTTCCAGCAGCTGATCCCATCGCTGCTGAAGACATTGGTCAACATGACCATGTAGAAGATGGTGCAGTCCTTCCTCAGAACAGCGAACTCATCAGCATTGGTCGTCCACTGACGCCAATTGCATAGGATGCTTCATGGGCGGATCGCCCACAAGAGGAAGAAGACTTTGAGGCCCAGCCAACTCCAACTCCACAGGCGTCGCCTACATTGCGCAGGCTTCGCAAAGGTCCAAGGCCTCAAGTCTCTGCTGAAGACAATCCGGCTACATCAGCCGCGGAAGATGAAGTCCCACAAGTTGCCACTCCACTGTCCCACCAAGAAGCAGTTCTCAAGGAGAACGTGCTTGAAAATCTTGCGGCTGCCACAACCACCAATGAAGCTAATGTGGAGCCCTCCCCAACGGAAGAAGAAGACAGCGAAGCCACTGATCCCATCACTTCTGTTCCTGAGTCTGCTGCCGATCCCCAGTTCGACTATCATGTTGAGCACAGGCCTCAGGTACAGAAGCCAATCCCAAGATTGCCAAGGTTCCCAGGTCCTGCATCAGCACCTGGCTCCTTCAATATCAATGGCTTCAGGGCAGACAACACATTGTTTGATAGCTCCAGGAACCCCTACTCAAGGGAAAGGATATCATCTGATCGGTTCTGGAGCTATCCTCAGTAAAGCTATTACTCATGCATTCTTTACAACCAAGGTCGCATCTTCCCACACAAGCGCCTTGACATTGAAGCCATAGCTGGTCTGCCCTGTCTGGAAGAAGCTTTGGATTGCTTCAAGGAAGTTGGACTGCTGCCGTTCGTTACTGACCAAGAGCATTGGAATGAAGAGCTGCTGCTCCAATTCTATGCCACACTTCACATCCGCGGGTACAGCAGAGATCCGAAGACTTGGGACCTCGAGTGGATGACCGGAAACGTTCATCACGAAGTCAATGCATTTGACATCATTGAGCTCACTGGTTTGCCCACTCCTAGCGATCTCTACGAGCATGGCTGTCAGCTGCATAGTGAAGCTATTGAGAGCATCTTTAAGAGGCCGGAACCTGATATGAGTCAGATGCTCAGCATGATGAAGCCATTGCCCCAAGATGCTGCTTATCTAACAGAGTTCTTCGTTGAAGACCTTGAGTATCTGCCAAGAACCATCTATCACATCATCAGGCGAACTCTCTAGCCCATCAAAGGGCACTCTCCAAATGCCAAGCTTGAGGGTGCAATGAAGACTTTGGTCTTCTATATTCTTCATGGAAAATGCTTCAATGCACAGGACTTATTTATCCGCCAACTTGCCGCATCAGGCTCTGATCTGTTTGGCTTGAAATTCTATGCCCCATGGGTAATGCGGCTAATTAAACTTCACTCCGATATCTAATATCAGCCATCTGCTCGCAATCATAGGATTTTTCTGCCTAATGTGGATATCTCTACTGAAGCCATCTATCCTGAGCCTGCAAAGGAACCTCTAAGTCTTCAGAATGCAGAGCATCAGAGTTTCTCACAGAACATTGAAGGAGTTGAAGCAGTCACTCGGGTGTATCCTTTGGCTGGCACTACACGTGCACCACACCCTGCGTCTACTGAAGCCACTGATAGTACAACTGCTCCAAGACCCAAGAAGCGCACTCGTGTTCTCAACGACCGAGAGCTTCTTGTGGCTCTTCATCAGAAACAGGATAGGCATCATGACTGGCTGAAGCGTCAGATGAAAAGCCTCTTGGTGGATGTTAATCGCATTCACAATCTTGCCACCAAGAATGCTTTCGTTGCCCATGAAACCTGTCGCCGCACATGGAAAGGGCTCACGATGATGTGTTCTGAAGTTGATCTTCAAGAGGATGGCTTCACTGAGCGATTCAAGTTTGACTCCACACCTCCTCGAAGGGCTGTGCTGTGAGGAACTCCATCCCTTGAAGACTCTGAGTTCTCTTCCTTTGCTGCAACTGTGACTGCCAGAGTTATCGAGGATGAAGACAATGCTACTTCACCGACACCTCCTTCAGCACGCTTCAACTCTCCTCCAAGCTCTTCAGCACCGCCAAACACCACCAACGACCCTGCTGCTTCACCTACTCCTCATGGGAACGAGTAGATGCTCTATGTCTTCAAACCTTTTTGGTCCTCACTAACAAAAGGGGGAGAAGCATATGAGGTTGAAGCGTATGAGGTTGATAGTCTTCAAGCGGGTCCATATGGGCAGGTGCTTTATATTTTGCTTCGTGCTTACAACTCTTGTTTTGCTACATTTGGTTCTTTGAGTTGTAACACTTAAACTCGATGGTCGTCTGCTACTTATCTGCCACCTTGTTTTGCGATGATAAATTCCGCATGTGCGACAATAAATTCCGCACTTAGATCATTCTGCAGACGTCCATTTTCCATTATGCATGTCATTATCTTCAAATACTTTCACATGCATAGTGGATTGTCATCATAAGTTGAAGTGGATCTCCACAAGTACAACCTGCCATGTGCATTTGCATTCCAAAAGCAAATTACTTATATGCACATCTTCAGGGGGAGCCCTTGCAACTTATGAAGACAATTCCTTATCTTTTACAATTTCACAGATTACATTCCCCGTTGAAAACTTCAACTAGTTTGTCATCAATCACCAAAAAGGGGGAGATTGTAAGTGCATCTAGTGCCACCCCTAGTTGGTTTAGGAGTATTGACGACAAACCTAGTTGAGGGACTAATGTGTTTGTGAGAATTGCAGGATAACACAGGTAGAAGTCCCTCATTGATTCGTTTTCCTACCAGAGATGACCCCTAAAAATGTATGAAGACATTGAAGTCAAAGGTGGTATATGAAGATATTCACATTGAAGACTATGACAAGAGAAGACACCACATGAAGCCTATGGAGCTCGAAGACTTAGATCTTTCGTAGTTCTCCTTCGTTTGTGTTGAGTCATAGGAACCACCGTACTATTAAATGGGGTCCAAGAGAACCAGTTAGAATGACTGAAGTGATGCCTAACCAAAACCTATGTCTTCGAGTGAAGACTATGAGAGCGAATCTTGTCCAGAGTCGGACAAGTCAGCTTTGCTTGCAGCCCAAGTAAAGTTGCCGTGTGAGGTTGAAGTCTGACCGTTGGAACACGTGTCAGTTCTTTAGTGACCCAGGGTCATTTCGGACAAATCAGGTCGGGTTGCCAAGTGGCTATAAATAGCCCACCCCCTACAACCATAAACGGTTGGCTACTCAGATTGAGAGTACGGCTTTTGTCGTTTGAGAGCAACCCACCTTGAAGCCTTTGAGAGAGAATTCCTTGCGAGGATAAAGCCCTAACCACCCAGAGCCAAAGAGAATTGGGCATCACTTAAGTCTTCTTGTCTGTGTGATCTGAAGACTTATTACACTTGAGGACTGTGCATCCTCCAGCCGGTTAGGCGTCGCGTTCTGAGCATCCAAGAGACATTGTGGATTGCCGGTGAACGAAGTCTGTGAAGGTTTGGGAGTCTACCTTGAAGACTTACCAGAGTGATTGGGCGAGGTCTGTGTGACCTTAGCTCAAGGGGAATACGGTGAGGACTGGGTGTCCTGAGCTGCGTGTTCAGGACTGGGTGTCCGGGACTGTGTGTCCTAAGGTTTAAATACCTAGCCGCCCCAACCAGACGTACAGTTGTCACAGCAACTGGAACTGGTCCAACAAATCATTGTCTTCAACGAGTCACTGGTTTCATCTTCCCTTCCCTTTACTTACTGTTACTCCTTGTGAAGTCATTGTATGTTTGCACTATCTTTTGTCTTCACTGAGTGACTGCGTGTTCTGTCTGGCTTCACAATATCTTCCTACCTGATCCTTACTACATTGCTGCTATTAGTCATTGTGCTTTCACTCTATTGAATACTTGACTATGGCTTGCCTAGTGTAGTCTGCCTTCCGCTGCAGGGTATTAGGTTTATTTCTATCGTTTGTCTTCATAACTCCCTCGTTTTGAAGACTTTCATAAAAATCGCCTATTCACCCCCCCCTTTAGTCGATATAATGCACTTTCAATTGGTATCAGAGCAAGGTGCTCCCTTGTTCTGTGTGATTCGGTTTAACCACATGGAGTTTTAGCTATGTCGACTGCAGGGATAATTAAAGTCTCCGCTGTGTGCCCCATCTTTGATGGAACTGAATATCCCTACTAGAAGAATAAGATGCGCATGCATCTTGAAGCCATTGATGTCGACCTATGGCATGTCATCGAAAACGGCGTTCCCAAGGCTAGAGAAGGTGTCACTGCTGCTGATGTCAAGAAATTTGTTCAACTGGACTCTACTGCCAACAATATCATCTGTGGTCACCTGACCAAAGGATAGTATGGCCGTGTGAGTGCTTTGAAGACATCTAAGCTGGTCTGGGACTGGCTCTCCAAGGTCAATGAAGGCATCTCAACCCAGAGAGATCAGAGAATCAGTGTCCTTCGCAACCTCTTCAACCGCTTCAAGCGAAATGACAATGAGAATGTCCAGCACACATTTGACCGACTCACTGACATCACAAATGAGCTTCAAGCCCTCGGCGCTACTGAGATCACCAAACATGAAGTCGTCAAGACACTACTAAGATCACTTGATAGTTCGTTTGACATCCTAGCCCTGATGATTCAACAACATCCTGATTTCAAGACACTCGATCCATTTGACATACTTGAGAGGCTCAACACACATGAGTTTCAGCTTTCTGAGAAAAGAGATATCTACGGTCCAAACTATGGGCGAACTCGTGCCTTGAAGGCAAAAGCTGTCTCCTCATCTGAAGAAGAATCTGATAGCAGTTCTGATGATCCCGAAGACATTGGAAGGGAACTTTCTATGCTCGTGAAGAAGTTCCAAAAATTCACCAAGAAGAAAGATTTCAGAAAGTCTTCCCGATCAAGCTCAAGGAATGATGAAGCTTCTGCTCATGACTACAAGAAGAAAACATGTCACAAGTGCAAGAAACATGGCCACTTCATCTCTGAGTGTCCACAGTGGGACAATGAGAACAAAAAGAAGAAGAAGAGCAAGGAATATGACTCTGACGACAAGAAGAAGAAGAAATACTCAAAGTCTTCTTCCAAGTCTTCCTCAAAGTCTTCATCACACAAGAAGAGCTCATCTGGCAAGGCACGTGCGTTTGTTGGCAAGGAAATGGATTTAAAGGAGGAGTCCGCTTTTGAGGAGGCGGAGGTGGAGTCTGAGGAGGAGTCCGATTCAGGCATCGCAAGTCTGGCTACAGCATACGTTGCCAAGTCCATCTTCAATACTGAAGACAATGACCTCGTCACCGACACCGATGCAAATGACAAGGACTACTCCGCTTCTACCTACTGCTTCATGGCACGCGGTGCCAAGGTAAACACACGCACTACTCACTATCAAACATCTAGTGACGATGACTCTGATTGTGATTCAAAACCCAGCTACAAAACACTTGCTAAAATTGCAACTGAACAACAGAAAGCTATGGAACATATTCAAAAACTGTTAGACAGAAGCGATGATCTGTTAGGTGCTGAAATGACTCGATCTGAATCCTTAATTGAAGACATAAAAAATCTTCACGTTAAGTATCAGGAACTTGAAAGTCGTCATGAAACTCTCTCAACAACTCATGAAAAGCTTTCCTATGATTATCTTCAAAGGAAGCAAGATCTTGAGAAATTGAGAGCGGTTCATGAAGATCTTCAAAAGGAAAACGAGTCACTTCGCGCCAAACAGATCAGTCCCGCTCAGGAAGGATTTGAACCACCATGTCTTAAATGCATTGAGCGTGATAATGCTACTTCTGTTGCTGAATGTTCTACTGCTACTACTGTTGCAATATCTTCAACTGTTGGTGTGGTAACTAACCCCTCTGCTGAGGATACCACTGCTATTGCTGATGAGAATGCTAGGTTGAAGACATTGCTTGAAACAGGGATGTACAAAAGTCTTAAAGGGCATCAGACACTATGTGATGTCCTCAAAAAGCAGATACAGAACCAAAACCCGAGGAAAGAGGGTGTTGGGTTCGTAAGGAAAATGAATGCTGATGGCTCTTACTGGAAACCTGAGCAGTACCCCAAAACGATGTGGGTTGCTGCAAAGGAACCTTCAGCAGACCCATCCAATCTATTTGGCTTCACTTGTGCTAACCACATTATCATTGATGAATCCTTTGATGCAAACTATATACTGTTTAAGAATCAGAATGGTGAAGTGTTTGCCAGGTACATTGGCACTAACTGCAGGAATGGACCGCCTATGAAGAAGATCTGGGTTCCGAAAAGGTGTCTGGAGAATCTTCCTGTGAATGTCATCATGACACCTCATGTGAAGAAGACAAACCTCAGACCAAAGGCTTCATACGGTCCAAAGGCTTCATACAGACAGAGGACTCACCTGAGTCGCACTAACGCAAATGTTTTGCAGGGAAACCATACTCAGGCATATGAATATGAGAGCGGTTCATCAAACCGCCATGTTCATAAGACCAAGAACTATTCTTCTTATTCTTATGAGTACTATTGTCCGCCTGCAAGACTGTTTGCTAGGGCTCCAAAGCCAAAATTCTCAGATGCTGCACTTAGACTTATTGCTTCTCAGCCACCCTTGAAGATGTGGGTGGCTAAGAAAGCTTAACTCTCTTTTGCAGGGAAAGGTCTCCAGCAGAAAACCAAAATCGTCTGACGCCATTGCTGGGGACCTTAAACATCTTGTAGGGCGCAAGATCAAATGCCCGAATGGTCTTACTATGTACTTCGTTCCTGAATCGCTTGCTACTCTCCCTATTAGTCCTAATCTGGATCTAAGCTTTCATAACCCATTGGTTCGTCAAATGTTTTTGCTTCACAATGCTCTTGGTGAAGCCTATCCCCCTAACTGCACTGTAGGGTACGACACCAGCATCTTCAGAATGGATTATTGATAGTGGGTGCACATAATCCTTTACAAGACTGAAGTGCAGGATGTCTTCAGACGCTTCGCCAATCGAGCTATGAACAATTATGGCGCCAAGATAAAGCACATCAGAAGTGACAATGGCACTGAATTCAAGAACACTGGCCTTGATACATATCTTGATACCTTGGGCATCACACATGAATTCTCAGCCCCGTACACGCCACAGTAGAATGGCGTCGTCGAACGGAAGAACAGAACACTCATTGAGATGGCCAGAACGATGCTAGATGAATACAAGACCCCAAGAAAATTCTGGCCTGAAGCCATTGATACTGCATGCCATACAATCAATCGTGTTTATCTTCACAAGCTTCTGAACAAGACATCTTATGAGCTCCTTACTGGCAAGAATCCAAATGTAAGTTACTTCAGAGTATTTGGCTCAAGGTGCTGGATCAAGGACCCACATCACACCTCAAAGTTTGCACCAAAATCACATGAGGGTTTTATGCTTGGATATGGAAAGGATTCACACTCCTACAGAGTCTTCAATCTCTTTCATTACAAAGTGGTTGAAACAGTGGATGTGCGGTTCGATGAGACCAATGGTTCACAAAGAGAGCAACTGCCAAATGTGCTAGATGAAGTTCCATCCAGTGAATCAATCAAGCTAATGGGAACTGGAGAAATTATACCTTCTGAAGCTCATCCTGAAGAAGAACTTATCATCTCAGCACCTGATCAACATGAAGACAATGCTCAGCCTGAAGACATTCCTTCTAACAATGACAATGATCAGCAAGAGCAAAGTCTTCGCCCTGTACATCCTCGCGTTGCCAATGAAGTGCAGATTGAAAGAATAATTGATAGCATCAATGCACCCGGTCCACTCACTCGTTCAAGGGCAACTCAGCTAGCAAATTTCTGTGGGCACTTCGCATT
Organism: Triticum urartu; assembly: GCF_003073215.2. NCBI lineage: Eukaryota > Viridiplantae > Streptophyta > Magnoliopsida > Poales > Poaceae > Triticum > Triticum urartu. The sequence goes on along the minus strand of NW_024111809.1, from coordinate 1,822 downwards.
CGTCTCAATAACAGAACCCAAGAAAGTTGAAGAAGCCTTCATGGAACCTGAATGGATTCAAGCTATGCAAGAAGAGCTTCAACAGTTTGAGCTGAATAATGTATGGGAACTAGTTAAGCGTCCTGATCCACAGAAGCACAATATAATAGGCACCAAATGGATATACCGCAACAAGCAAGATGAGCATGGTCAAGTTGTCAGAAACAAAGCTCGTCTGGTTGCTCAAGGATATACTCAAGTGGAAGGCATTGACTTCGATGGAACATTTGCTCCTGTGGCTAGACTTGAAGCCATACGCATACTGCTGGCCTATGCAAATCATCATAACATACTTCTATATCAAATGGATGTGAAGAGTGCTTTTCTCAATGGCAAGATTGAAGAAGAAGTGTATGTTGCACAACCGCCTGGCTTTGAAGATCCAAAACATCCTGACATGGTATACAAGCTCAACAAGGCACTGTATGGCCTCAAACAAGCCCCTCGGGCCTGGTATGACACACTCAAATACTTCCTGAAGAGCAAAGGCTTCATACCTGGTTACCTAGACCCCACTCTCTTCACGAAGACATATGATGGTGAACTGTTTGTGTGCCAAATATATGTGGATGACATTATCTTCGGCTGCACCAATCAGAAGTACAGTGAAGAGTTTGGATATATGATGCAAGAGCAATATCAGATATCTATGATGGGAGAGCTGAAGTTCTTCCTCGGTCTTCAAATATGACAACAACGCAACGACATCTTCATATCTCAAGAGAAGTATCTCAAAGATTGCCTGAAGAAGTTTGGTATGCAAGACTGCAAAGGCTTCACAACACCAATGCCAGCCAAACATCATCTGGGTCCCGACGACAATGGTAAAGAGTTCGATCAAAAGGTATACCGCTCCATGATTGGTTCTTTACTTTATCTATGTGCATCTAGGCCAAATATTATGCTTAGTGTTTGCATGTGTGCTCGATTTCAAGCGGCACCAAAGGAGTCGCATCACTTAGGTGTGAAGCGAATTCTTCGATATTTGGCTCACACCCCAACTCTAGGATTATGGTATCCAAAGGGCTCGGAGTTTGATCTGGTTGGATTCTCGGATGCCGATTATGCTGGTGACAAAGTTGATCGCAAGTCTATATCAGGCACATGTCACTTTCTGGGACGATCACTTGTATGTTGGTCTTCAAAGAAGCAGAACTATGTATCTCTCTCCACTGCTAAATCTGAATACATTGCTGCTGGATCTTGCTGCGCTTAGCTTCTGCGGATGAAGCAAACACTCAAGGACTATGGCATTCATCTGAAGCAAGTGCCACTTTACTGCGACAACGAAAGCGCCATCAAGATCGCCAACAACCCAGTTCAACACTCGAAGACAAAGCACATTGAAATTCGTCATCACTTTCTCAGAGATCATGTTGTGAAGGAAGATATTGATATCATATACGTCAACACTGAAGAGCAATTGGCAGATATCTTCACCAAACCCTTGGATGAGAAGAGATTTTGCAACTTACGATGTGAGCTAAATATCCTGGAATCCTCAAATGTCCTGTGATCAGGCATACATCCTAACCCTAATGCATATTGATGATTTAGATGTGCAACACATGAAGTAAAGTATATCTTCAATCAATGAATACATACATTCTAAGTGTGAATACATTAATGTGGAATTTGACCTCGGAGCGCCACGATAATTGTGCGCTGTGTCTGGGTCTAATACTTCCTATACGGTGGGTAACGCCACCACCAAATGTTCTATTTTGAAGTGTTTCACTCATGGCGTTACCTTGCAATGTCTTCACATTTGGTTTGGCTTCGA
>NW_024111808.1:0-29401 GCF_003073215.2 Triticum urartu | reverse complement strand
GCAGAGCGTCTTGACTCCAAGTTTGCACTCCTTGACAAACTCACTGCCACCGAACGCAAGAAGCTGATTCCATCCATTAAAAGGATTAACGCTTTATTGGGGAACGACTTAACCGGAGTTGACTTGACCCATTGCTGGGTTGCATGGTGGGTCATCCCTCTAAGCCGCCGATCCAAATTGATGTATGAATACGGTGGAGGCCTAGACGACTCTCTTCGTCACAACTCCATTCAATTAACTGAAGAAGATATTGTTTCAATGTCAACCCTTCTGGTAACGACAAATGCGAAGATTGTAGTAAAGTCGGGTTAAACCCCTTCTGCAAGCTTAACCCGGTGTCAGAGGTAAAAAACATCTGCTCTCTTCCTCTTTGTATTTTTCTCAGGTGTTTTAAATACCTGCATGACCTTTCATCTTGCTTATTTTCTTATAGGCCAAATCTGATTTCTGGAAAGCCAAGTACAACCACGAAGCCGCCAAGAAAGCTAAAGCCGCCGCTATAACCGCCAAGAAGATGACCCGGAGATCTAAGAAGAAGAAGAAGAGCACCGCCGAGGATCTGTTGAAGCTTGACGATGATACTTCTGAGTCGGAGGTAGCCCTTGACTCCCTTGGCCAGCTTTTTAATAATCTTATTAACACTAATCATTACCAGGACGACACGGGGGCCAGTCAGGCCATGGAAGAAGAGGTAACTATTTCCTCCGACTCAGCCCATTTGCCAAGACAGAAACTTCGAGTCGTAACCTGGAAAGTAAGGTTTTCACACCCTTTGGCTTATCTGGACCCTCATTTTCTTTTAAAAAAGCAGCAACACGAGAGCCGCCATCAGGCCCGGAACGACGATGAACCACCTTCCATTCTTCAACAAACTCCTCAAAAACGCCCGAATGAGGTTTATTTCTTCGTCTTTTACTTTTCATTAATGGATCTTCTCCCTTGCATTATTAACTTTATTTTTATCTTTGCAGGAGGTGTCTCGCTCTTCTGGCGACTCATCTCAAACTCAATTCCTGGATTTTAAGACTTCCCCTGGGTAAGGAAGAAATCATCTTTCCTCCGTGTCTTTCAAACTGCTTCTTTATACTAACTGTTTCATAACATCTTTCTTAGTGGCCAAGCCAAGTCCAAGAAAGCCAAGGTGACTAGGCCGGCGGAAGACCCATCAGTCCTTGCACCTGAACCGGCCATGCCACCTTCTCCCCCTCAAACTGAAGCACCAGAAGACCTGGCTGCCAATACTCAATCAGATCCTCCTGAGACGTCAGCTGACGATACCATCATTAATCCTTCTGCTACCGGACCATCCAGCTCGGCCAACCCGCCATCACCGTCTGCCCAGGACGTTCTGATCACTGAAAGCCGCTTTGTTGAGCCGAGGAATCCCACTGTGTTGGCCCGTCACACTGCTAAACAAGAGGCCCTGGAGAGACAGAAAGTGCCCTTTGATATTTCTCATTATAGCCATCTGAACGCCAATGACATATTGTCCGGCTATCTCAGCCATGTGCACTCCAGCCGTGATTCGGAAATCGAAATGGTCAAGCAGTTGCAGCTGAAGTATGAGGTATGTTTTTCCGGCTTACTTATATTCTGCCAGCCCCCAAGTCTGTAGATTATGATAAAACCTGAATGATATGTAGACTTATGATATAGGCTAAATCTTTACATTTAGATTTTTCTAAAGTCCAATAAAGTAGAATAAACTTCAGATGTAGTCCCCAAGGGCCGGTTCACTTGATCATAAATGAGCCGGTACTTTTAAGTTCATAACTGTCTTGTACCGAACCCAACAAATATCGTAATCCGGCTTAATCTTGAGAGACTTTCTGAATATTATGCATTAGCCCCCAAGTGCCAAGTGTTGTTACTTTGTAAGGTACTTGGGACTTGAAATATATTAGTCATAAGAAACTGTTTGGCATACATTAGCCCCCAAGTGTCAAGTGGTTTTGCAGTGCAAAGCACTTGAGACTTGAATCTTGCCTTTTGAACTTTAATTTGAACCTTGACACACCTATGTATGTTTTGTAGAACGCCTTATCTGAATTAGGTTCGCAATTAACTGATGCCAAGATCCGGCTGGCAGATCAGGAGGCAGAAATCAAGGCTACTGACTCTAAGCTTCAATTAAGTCTTGCTGAGACGGAAAAATTGAGAAACAGCTTGACTGCCAGGAAGAAAACCTGGGCTGAAGAGAAGACACTGCTAACACAACGCGCCGAAAATGCTGAAGCAGCGCTTGAGGAGGTTACTACGGAGCTGGTCGGTTTAAAGAACCGGGTGTCTCAAATGGTTCCCGCCATCTTTGGTAAGCCATCTATACTGATCTATTTCACCTTCTTGTGACTAGGACGATAAACCGCCTGCTGACCCCTTGATTGAAAAACTATGTGCAGGCCCGCGAAGCAAGAACCTGAACCAGGATAACGTGACGAAACTGAAAGCGGTCTATACCTTAGTGGAGCAGTTGTACACTGGTGCTCAATGAGCACTCGCTGCTATCTCTCCCTCCAATCAAGGACCCAACCGGCTCAGTGATGTCTTGAAGAAACTGCCAATCTTACCCGCCAGGTTCCAAGAGGTCAAACGATCCCGTGCTAGAGCCGGAGCTTTGACTGCTCTGAGCCGTTCCAAGGCTTGGGTGCCAGATCTAGACCTGGTGGATATAGCTAGGGGGTACCCGACTGTAAAGGAAGACGGGTCTCTCTTTGAGCAAGATGACTTCATGGCTTGCGTGAGGGGAGTTCGACCTCAAGCTACCATCCTTGGAGATGAAACTAATATTGATAAATACCAGCTAGGTTTTGAGTTGGAGAATAAGAAGATGGCGACTCCTTCTACAGAGTGACAGATCTTATCCCGCCAGTTCGTCAACACACGTTTGCTCCAGAAGTTGATCCGGTTGGCTTGATTGACGATGAATTAGAGTTCGTTGCCGTGAACGGCTTTGACTGGTCCAATCCTAGCTTTCAATTGATAGAAGGAGATGAACCAGCGAGGGAAGAGTGAAAACCATCTTCGTGGGCTTTACGAAGCCTTGTAATAGAATTATCTTTGAAACACTGCATATTTTGCCTATGCCATCGTGCATAAGACGCCGTGTGTGAATCTTTGCTTCCTGAGGTCAATATATGCATCATACGTATGGTTATCTCTGTAATATTTCGGCTATGTTCCTGTAGCAAAGGAAATACTTGCTTGGCGGTTTAACACCGAACGGGTCAGAATATCCGGTACATGACCAAAAGTTTTATCATAGTAGACAAATAGAACTAGGCGTGAAAATAAACAGGGTTGAAATAACCTTGGAAAAACAGTCATACATGTATCTTTGACCTCTGGACCACCGGTTTATATGACCCGAGTGATGAAGGTGACGATTCAGTCCTTTTGAGAATTCAATGCTTCTGAATGCCTGATGATTCTTATGCCTTGGCGGCTTATTGCCAAATAGTCAAGCTGGCAAAAAGACCATGCTGATTGTTTAAAATTGAGACAATAAAAGACCAATAAGACAAATAACATGTGGAAAACAATATAAATAACCTTGTAACTAAAGGTTGGGGGTTTCTGATTCGAATACGATCAGTAAACCGGACCAAAGGGGTTAAGCTATGATTCGAATATGATCAAATAGCCCCCAGTGGCTTTGGCGTTGCGCCGATCAAGAGGGTACCGACAGCTATGTTCTCTTTGGTTCAAATACGACCTATGTTTGAACAGGAAGCCCCCAAATGACCTTGAGAGGTTTTTAACGACCCTGATTTGAATACGATCCAAGTCTGGCCCAAAAGGGGTTAAGCTATGATTCAGATACGATCAAGAAGCCCCCTAGTGAGTTTGTCTTTGAGCCGATCAAGAGGGTTATGATAGCTATGTTCTCTTTTGTTCGAATATGATCTATGTTTGAATAGGAAGCTCCCAAGTGATCATGAGGTTTACAGCTAGATTCGAATACGATCATAAGCCAGATCAAAAAGGTTAGACTTGATTCAGATATGATCAGCTCCTTAAAAGTCATTTTAAATAGTAAAAAGAGTAAAGATTTATAATCTTTGAAAAGGAAAAGGATAGAGGTCCTGCTTTATTACTTATCATAGTATATACAACATCAAAGTATGTACATGATGAGAGCCGATGGCTTAGGTGTAGTATGCCCGAAGTTGAGCAATGTTCCACGGCCGACGGGTCTCCTCCTCCGACTTACGTGAGCCTTTGTGCTCTCGAACGTCAATGAGGTAATATGACCCGTTGTTGAAGTTCTTGCTAACCATAAAGGGTTCTTCCCAAGGTGGGATAGCTTGTGTGCATCTGACAGATCCTGGATGAGCCGGAGCACCAGGTCACCTTCTTGAAAAGTCCTGGACTTAACCCGGCGGCTGTGATAGCGGCGCAGGTCCTGTTGATAAATCGCTGATCGAGCCGCTGCTAAGTCTCTTTCCTCATCTAATAAGTCAAACGCATCATGTCTGGCTTGTTCGTTATTAGCTTCAACATAAGCCGCCACACGAGGCGAGTCATGACGGATGTCACTAGGCAGCACTGCTTCCGCTCCATAAACCATGAAGAAGGATGTATAACCCATATATCTGTTAGGGGTGGTGTTAATACTCCACAATCCCGAGGGTAACTCCTCTAACCAACAACCTAGTGTCCGTTGTAAGGGAACCATGAGCCGGGGCTTGAGACCTTTTAAGATTTCCTGATTTTCTCTCTCAGCATGCCCATTAGATTGAGGGTGAGCTACAGAAGAAACGTCAAGCCGGATATGCTCACGTTGACAGAACTCCTCCATAGCCCCTTGGGATAAATTAGTGCCATTGTCAGTGATAATGCTGTGTGGAAAACCAAAGCGAAAGGTCACCTTTTTCATGAACTGAACCGTTGTGGCTGCATCACACTTACTCACTGGCTCCGCCTCAACCCACTTTGTGAATTGGTCAACTGCTACTAAAAGATGTGTCTTTTTATCCTTAGACCTTTTGAAAGGTCCAACCATGTCAAGCCCCCAGACCGCAAACGGCCAGGTGATTGGAATCATCCGCAACTCTTGAGCCGGTACATGTGCTCGCCGTGCAAATTTTTGACATCCATCACACCTACTGACCAGATCCTCTGCATCAGCGTGAGCCGTCAACCAATAAAAACCATGACGAAAAGCTTTGGCCACAAGAGACTTTGACCCGGCATGATGACCACAATCCCCTTCATGGATTTCACGAAGTATCTCTTGGTCTTCTTCAGGAGAAACACACCGCTGAAACGCTCCAGAGACGTTGTGATGGTATAACTCTCCGTCAGAAATCGTCATTGACTTGGAGCGCCGGGTTATCTGTCGGGCTAGGGTCTCATCCTCTGGCAACTCGCCTCGGGTCATGTAAGCCAAGAATGGTACTGTCCAATCTAGGATGACGTGAAGAGCCGCCACCAACTGTGCCTTCGGGTCAGGAACGGCCAAATCTTCCTCTGTAGGTAACTTAACAGACGGGTTATGCAAAACATCCAAAAATGTGTTAGGTGGCACCGGCTTACGCTGAGACCCCAACCGGCTTAGAGCATCTGCCGCTTCGTTCTTCCTACGGTCCATGTGTTCTACCTGATAACCTTTAAAATGTCCTGCAACAGCATCGACTTCACGGCGATAAGCCGCCATGAGAGGGTCCTTGGAATCCCACTTGCCTGACACCTGTTGAGCCACCAAATCTGAATCGCCAAGACACCGGACCCGGCTCAGGCTCATATCTTTAGCCATTCGAAGACCATGGAGCAAGGCTTCATATTCTGCTGCGTTGTTAGTGCAAGGAAACATCAGTCGCAACACATAACAAAACTTGTCACCTCGAGGGGAAGTTAAAACAACTCCAGCCCCCAAGCCTTCCAATTGTCTAGACCCATCAAAGTGAATCGTCCAATACGTGTTGTCTGGTTTTTCTTCTGGCATCTGCATCTTTGTCCAATCATTAATAAAATCAACCAGCGCTTGAGATTTGATCGCAGTACATGGTACATACTTCAACCCATGAGACCCAAGTTCAATGGCCCACTTGGCGACTCGTCCAGTGGCTTCTCTATTTTGAATGATGTCTCCCAACGGAGCAGAGCTAACCACAGTGATTGGGTGACCTTGAAAGTAATGTTTGAGCTTCTAGCTTGCCATGAACACCCCATATATGAGTTTCTGCCAATGTGGATATCTTTGTTTAGACTCAATCAACACCTCACTGACGTAGTAAACCGGCCGTTGGACCGGATGTTCCTTGCCAGCCTCCTTGCGTTCCACCACAATTGCCACACTAACAGCTCGTGTGTTAGCGGCTATATATAACAATAGCGGCTCTTTCTCAACTGGAGCAACAAGAACCGGTGGCTTAGCAAGTTGTTTCTTCAGATCCTCAAAAGCAGAGTTTGCAGCATCTCTCCAAATAAAATCATCCATCTTTTTCATCATCTGATACAAAGGCATCGCCTTCTCCCCTAACCGTCTTATGAACCGGCTGAAAGAAGCGACGCGACCCGCCAGCCATTGAACGTCATTGATGCACACTGGTTTGGCCAGGGAGGTGATTGCCTTAATTTTCTCCGGGTTAGCTTCAATACCTCTATTAGATACCAAAAAACCCAAGAGTTTGCCAGTGGGGACTCCAAAAACACACTTAGCCGTGTTAAGCATCATATTGTAGACCCGGAGGTTATCAAAGGTCTCCTTCAGATCTGTTACTAAGGTTTCCTCTTTTTTGGACTTCACCACTATATCATCCACATAAGCATGAACATTACGCCCAATCTGATTGTGAAGGCAATTCTGCATACACCGTTGATAAGTCGCCTGGGCACTCTTAAGCCCAAAAGGCATAGACACATAGCAGAAGGCTCCAAACAGAGTGATGAAGGATGTCTTCTCCTGGTCCTTGACTGCCATCTTGATCTGATGATAACCTGAATAAGCATCCAGAAAACTCAAACGCGCGCAACCCGCCGTAGCATTAATGATCTGATCAATACGAGGGAGAGCAAAAGGGTCAGCTGGACAAGCTTTGTTTAAATCGGTGTAATCCACACACGTACGCCAGGTGCCATTCTTCTTGAGTACAAGCACCGGGTTGGCCAACCACTCTGGGTGAAAAACTTCCACAATGAACCCGGCCGCCAAGAGCCGGGCCACCTCTTCTCCAATGGCCTTGTGTCTTTCCTTGTTAAACCGCCGGAGAAACTGTCTGACCGGCTTAAACTTCGGATCAATATTGAGAGTGTGCTCAGCGAGTTCTCTCGGGACACCCGGCATATCAGAAGGTTTCCATGCAAAGATGTCCCGGTTCTCACGGATGAACTCGATGAGCGCGCTTTCCTATTTTGGATCCAAGTTGGCACTGATGATGAACTACTTGGATGACTCGCCGGGCACGAAATCAACCGTCTTGGTGTCATCAGCTAATTTGAATTTCAACACCGGCTCATGCTCCGTTGTTGGCTTCTTTAACGACGTCATGTCTGCCAGGTCAACATTATCTTTATAAAACTTTAACTCCTCTGTTGCACAAACAGACTCAGCATACGCAGCATCTCCTTCTTCACACTCCAGGGCTATTTTCCGGCTTCCATGCACTGTAATGGTGCCCTTATAACCCGGCATCTTGAGCTGTAGATATACATAACACGACCGAGCCATGAACTTGGCGTAAGCCGGCCGTCCAAACAGAGCATGATATGGGCTTTTGATCTTACCCACCTCAAAAGTTAACTTCTCTGCCCTGGAATCATATTCATCCCCAAAGGCTACTTCCAGTTCAATCTTACCAACTGGGTATGCTGACTTGCCAGGTACAACACCGTGAAAAACAGTATTGGATTGCTTAAGACTCTTATGAGTCAACCCCATCCGACGGAACGTCTCATAGTAGAGGATGTTGATGCTACTACCTCCATCCATGAGCACTTTAGTGAATTTATATCCACCAACCTGAGGTGCCACTACTAAGGCTAAGTGACCCGGATTGTCAACCCGGGGAGGATGATCTTCTCTGCTCCACACTATAGGCTGTTCAGACCGCCTCAAATAACGCGGTATCGCCGGCTCAACAACATTGACAGCCCTCTTATGAAGCTTATGGTCCCTCTTGCATAAACTAGTGGTAAATACATGGTACTGCCCACTATTCAACAGTTTTGGGTTGCTCTGATATCTGGACTGTTGCTGCTGATTGCCTTGGCCGGGTTGTTGATTGTAACCTCCCTGGTTACTTGTATGGCCTTGACCGTGAAAACCGCCTCCACCTGAACCGGTGCCCGGGCCATGAAAGCCGCCTCCGCCTGAACCGCCGCTAGGCCCGTGACTTCCATCAAATGCGTTTGAATTTTTAAATGCCTTCATGATCGTATAGTCCTTCCACAGATGGGTTGATGGCCTCTCGCGAGTGCCGTGTCTTGGGCAAGGTTCATTCAATAGTTGCTCAAGGGTGGGACCTGACCCGCCTGACCGAGGGGGTTGCCTACCCTTGTGCCATTGATTGTTGCCACGTGCATTGGTATTAGCCACAAATTCGTCTTCCTTACGTTTATTACCTCCTTGATTTGCCGGGTTATGCTGGCGACCCTTGCCGTTGCCGTTCTTCTTTCCCTTCCCTGTTTTCTCCTCATCAGACAAGGGATCCTTGGTATTGTCAGAATCAGCATACTTGACCAGAGCCGCCATCAACTGGCCCATGTCATTGCAGTCACACTTGAGCCACCCCAGCTTCTGCTTCAGAGGTTCAAAATGGTAATTTTTCTCCAACATTAAGACCGCCGAACCAGCATCCATCTTATCAGATGAATGTATTATCTCCTTGACCCGGCGCACCCAATGGGTTGTGGACCCTCCTTCCTCTTGCTTATAGTTAGTCAAGTCCACGATTGACATAGGTTGCTTACATGTGTCTTTGAAGTTTTGAATGAACCGGGCCTTCAACTCTGCCCATGAGCCGATGGAATTGGGCGGCAACCCTTTCAACCAAGTGCGAGCTGTTCCATCCAACATCATGGTGAAGTACTTAGCCATTGATGCATCGCTGACCTCCAAAAGCTCCATTGCCATCTCGTAACTCTCAATCCATGCCCCAGGCTGCAAATCGGCCGTGTAGTTAGGCACTTTACGAGACCCCTTGAAGTCTTTAGGTAAGCGCTCATTACGTATAGCCGGCACCAAGCAAGGAACACCTCGGTCCTTGTGGCTACTCCTGCCTCAACAGATGTTGCTGGATAAACCGGAAAAGTTTGATGAGCCGCCTGCTCAGCCGCCAATTGAACCACCCGCTCAGCCTCTTGTCGGATCCTCTCCTGATCCGCTAAGTTAAGGGCTCCCGCCTGCACCGGCTCATGTCTGCGCGGTTGGGTGCGGCGTTGAGCGTTGCTTGACATATCAGCTGAGTCCATATGCCTGCTATAGCTCGGGCTCCGGCTCGGGCGAGGGGTTGAATGGATTCTGTCTCGACTGTAAGAGTACGCATCCTGCTGTGCTAGAGCTGTCTGAAGAAGCTCCCTCACCCTTCGTGTTTCGACTGCTGTCGGAGAGTCGCCTTCCATCGGGAGAGCCGCCAAACGATCCGACATAGCAATCAGGTTTTCCAAAGGATTGGAGAAGTGACCCGGTGGTGTTGGCGCATAATGAGGCGGAGCGGTATACATGCGAGGTGGTTCCATGGCACGCGGCTGAACCGGTGCTCCGGGTGTCGTGATCCGATTTGCTTCCGGCGGGTTACTTGGACCGGCCCCAGGTGCATGGAAAAGGTTCCTAGGATCGAGCGTCAGAGGTAGACGTGATTGAGTTTTCTGATGCCTTCTCCTCATGACCTCTGTCAGTGTCAAAACCGGCGGATCTCGGGTAGGGGGTCCCAAACTGTGCGTCTAAGGCAGATGGTAACAGGAGGCAGGGAACACGATGTTTTACCCAGGTTCGGGCCCTCTTGATGGAGGTAAAACCCTACGTCCCGCTTGATTAATATTGATGATATGGGTAGTACAAGAGTAGATCTACCACGAGATCAGAGAGGCTAAACCCTAGAAGCTAGCCTATGGTATGATTGTATGTTGTAGTTGTTGTGTCCTACGGACTAAAACCCCCCGGTTTATATAGACACCGGAGAGGGTTAGGGTTACACAAGGTCGGTTACAAAGGAGGAGATACACATATCCGTATTGCCTAGCTTGCCTTCCACGCCAAGTAGAGTCCCATCCGGACACGAGACGAAGTCTTCAATCTTGTATCTTCATAGTCTAACAGTCCGGCCAAAGGATATAATCCGGCTGTCCGGAGACCCCCTAATCCAGGACTCCCTCAGTAGCCCCTGAACCGGGCTTCAATGACGATGAGTCCGGCGCAGTATTGTCTTCGGCATTGCAAGGCGGGTTCCTCCTCCGAATACATCACAGAAGAATTTGAATACAAGGATAGTGTCCGACCCTGCAAAATAAGTTCCACATACCACCGTAGAGAGAATAATATTTCCGCAAATCTAATTTTGCGAACTTGTTTTGGCAACACGACATTATGCCATGGCCCGGTGATTATTCGAACCGTTTCCTTTAACTAGCCCCGCACATAACGCGAGGCAGTTTTTTGACACGTCTCGTCAAAGCAGAGATCGTGTCCCCTTATTACAGGATTCTCATCAATATGGGCGTGGGTAACCCAACCGTGTCTAGGACTCCTAGATTATAGGCAAGTCCTAAACGGCTACGGAGAGGATGCTTGATATTCACCCTCTTTATAAAGGGGCAAGGCTTTTACTTTTTCCCTCCTGTGCTTAATCGAATCCTTCCCCCGCCTCGAGTTCTAACACCCAAAGCCTAGGTCAGGTGCTCCGGACCTTCAATCATGTCCGGATCTAGCCTTCAAGGCCGATGGATGCCCTCCTCCGTTACGAAAGAAGAAATCAAGAAGTTGAGGGAGGCCAGATACCTGACCGCCGAGGTTTCGCATCGGCTGCCCGCCCGAGGGCAGGTCGTCCCTACTCCTGAACCCAACGAAGATGTCGTGTTCATCTCCCACTTCCTCCGAGGACTAGGCCTCACTCTGGATCCCTTCGTTAGGGGGTTGATGTTTTATTACGGGCTAGATTTCCACAATCTATCCCCGGACTCCTTTCTCCACATCTCGACATTCATTGTCGTATGTGAGGCCTTCCTCCGCATTACCCCTCACTTCGGCCTGTGGCTCAAGACCTTTGACGTGAAGCCAAACATGGTCGAGGGGCAGTATGAAGCGTGCGGAGGCGCATTAATAAGCAAGATAGCAGGAGCTCCATGGCCCAAAGGTTCCTTTCCAGAGGTGTCCGGATTATGGCAACAGGAGTGGTTTTACATCACAGCTCCCACAAGTGCCAAGTGGGTGGCTGCCCCTGCTTTCCGCTCAGGCCCTCCACCACAACTGATGTCATGGATTAGCAGAGGGCTGAGTTGGGGTCCTGCCAACGTGCCTGTACTGCAAAGCCGCATCCAAAATCTCTTCGAAGGAGATTTCAATTTGATTATGGTGGCGCAAGTCATGCTGGTTCGTCGAGTCCAGCCTTGCAAACGCCGGCCCCTCCGCATGTGGGAGTTCAACCCAGAAGGGCCGCGTACTATCCAGAATTTCCTCGGCCTGACACACGAGGAGATGTACAAATCATTCTTCGGATCCCAAACAGAGTGTTCGGATACTACCGAGGACGTGGGCCTGAGCAGCAACCACACTGCCGACCAAGTAAGTTATCCTCTAGCCAAACACACCGTCTTTCATTTATCATGACGTTATTCTGAGAAATTGCTCTTTGACCAGGACTGGATAACAAAGGCGGAGATGATTCTGTGTTCGGCCCCCCTTCCTGAGGGTTTGGAAAATCCGGTACTGGAAAAGATGCTCGAGCTAGCACCTTGCCCGGAGCCCTCAAAGGAAGACAAAGGGGGGAATAATGAGGGCGAAAGCGGGCCTCCATCGCTACTTATTCCGACCGAGGGAACGAGCGCCTCCGTGAGGGAGGATAACCGAGGGGAGGAATCGGACATTCTCTCACCCCGGGGAAGGAAGAGGACTACCTCTGAAGATCTGGAAACCAAGGTTTCCATGCAGGAGAAGAAATCTCCACCAGAGGGTCCTGCCTTGGAGGGTGCTCTTGCCGCACAAAGTCCGCGCGGGGATCAGCCCTCCAACGAGCTGTAAGTAATCAAAAAGTACTTTAATAGTGGAGATACACTACCTTACCTCTGAGGAAAATAACCGAAGTATTTATTGCAGTTCGGATCATAGCCCTTCTCAGCAGAGCTCGTCTTCAGGGGATCTTCTTCCGGAGATGATGGAGAGCGAAACGCCTCCGCCGGACTCCTCCGCTCAAGAAGCGGGCGACTTTGAAGTGTCGTCACGGAGGGCCTCTCCGGATCCGGTGAGGCTAGAAGATAATCCTATAGTCACCCGAAGTCCCCAGCGTCCGGCTCTCGAAGAGAGCAAACAGAAGAGTCCGACACCGACTGGTATGCGGTCGGACGTGCTGAGAGAGCTGTTGGAGCAAGCGGCCATCTCATAAGAACACCGTACCTTGATGGGTACGGTGATGGAAAGGATCTCATCCGCCAAAAGCAGGTTGCATGATGCCTTTATGAGTCTACTGACGGGCTTTGAGGTACGTAAAATGATGTACATTTGTGATGGTACCACACATTTTTAGGTGTGCCCTGTGTAGATAGTAGCCCCTGAGACTCTGGTTGTCGCCGAGAACGGCGGCAAACAGAGGATCGTAGTCCCAGGCAATAACCATACCGCTTTAATGTGTAGGTAGTGGGAGCTCCGGTGGCTAGCCGGACTCATGAGTTTGCCGAACTGAAGCGGCAACTGGATGCGGCGGATGCCGACATCGAGCTTGTTAACAAGAGGCTTGACGAGGCACAGGGTAAGTGTTATTTTCTGGTGAATGCCACATAGTAAGAGCAGCATGATGCCAGTATCTTTAATATGTTGTGACTGCAGATGGAGCTGCCACCGTGGAAACCTTGCGGGCGGAACTTGCCCGAGCCAAAGAACAAGCAAGGATTAGTAATGCGGCTGCTTTGAAGGCGGCCGAAGAGTTGAAAGCCGAGAAGGCCGCGCATTGCGAGAGCAAAGAGAAGATGGCCAAGATGGCCGTAAAATTAAAAACACTGCCGACTGTTGCCAGTTCCTTGAAAAAGAAAACCGAGCGAAGGCAACGGACCTTGAAAAGGCCACGATGGCGAACAAAGACACCCGCTCTGCTATGAGAGCGAAGAAGGAGGAGCTGCATGAAGCCGGGGATATTGCGGTTGGGAAGCCCTTCATGCTACGGAGGAAGTTCGGAGATCCACGGTATGCCCCTCTGGATCGGCTGTGGTGTGGAGTTCGGGGACGCATATATGGACTTGGTGGCGAGCGCTGCCGATGCGGCCAAATACTTCCAAGGTCAAACAGATCGTGAAGTGGACAAGCTGTTCTGGTCGCAATTCAACGTTCTAGAGTGTCCGCTTCCATTGACTGATCAGCTAGCCGAATGGGCCGAACTAAATAGGTTGTCCGGACTCGACATGAGGTCTGTCGTGGATCAGCTATGGCCGGAAAAGCCGAAGCCGAACAACTATTTCAGCTTAGTGCAGCAGTTCCTTGGTGCGGTGCCGCGCATCAATGCGATGAAGAGGTCGGCGTGCATAGAAGGCTCGCGGATGGCCCTTGCCCGTGTTAAAGCATACTGGGCGGAGATGGATGCTACCACTGTTGCGGCGCAGGGTTCGGCCATAGGCCGAGTGGCTGCCGAGCACTATTTCGAAGAGGTTCTCGAGGGTGCTCGTTTGATAGAGGCCTAGTGCTCGAAGAATATTATGTTTGAGTGACATGTATTCCCATTGTAAACACAATGTTTTTATGAAAGTTATTAAGGCTGTGTTTATACTTTTGCCTGAAAGTAATATGGTGCCTCCTATGCGGCCGTTTATGTATACATGTGTATAACCTGAAAGATTGCAGTCGTCGGCTTCAGCCCCCACGCATATAATGTGGAGGTGTTCGCAGAAGATGCGTGTTCACACTTAACCCAACGTCTTGGTCCTATTAATGAGGTGATAGCGCAGCGAATGAGGCAACCGGACTATAATGCTTTAACACTTTCACTTAGCCATAGGAGTTTGACGGTGGGGCTACTATATAGCCCCTGTTGGCTCCGCACTCTCCCGAATTCGGGGTGCGTACATGCCTGGCTGAGAAACGGCCCTTCGTTAAGGTGGAGGAATTCTAACATTCCGATAGGTCATCCAGTGGTTGACCAGTCTCACGCTATATCATGACAGTCAGTTTTCGGCTTTCTCTACTGAGGTGCTCGTCCGGATGACCCGGGGCACAATCGCAGTAGTTCTCCTAGTGCTACCTTAGCCGATAGAGCAGAACGTAAGGTACCAAAACATAGGAGCCAGGCAAACCCAACATTTGAGCAAAGACATGATTCGGAGCTGATGCATATAAGGCCGAACTCGCGACGCCGAACACTCCCTAAGGTATTCGGTCTTTATGGTATAAACCAGGCCTAAATAGTGCCCTTTGTAAGAAGCCCCTTGTGTCCAGGTACGGGCGTTTATTCTGACGTGGCCACATGCTAAGACGTCAGCATCCTTCTCAATTGTATTTGAGAATCCGAGGGATGTATATCAACAAGAGACAGTAAAAAAGGTTTACGCAGGGTCTTAATCTAAAAAGAATCCTTGGAGCGGGTCCCTGCTGCACGTATGCGCCTGTGTCTCCGTTGTGCCGTATCCTGGACGGGTGTAGCACGATGGTCATATGTAAAAGAGAGAAACTTAGGTGAAAATTTGTCGTGCGAAAAGGTAGGTTTGAGGAAACCATGTATAATTCAAGATGAGTAAAAAATTGCCACTTGTCTGCGCGCATTAAGCCGCTTGTATTTGTAATAGGGGTGTGGCTTATCAAACCTGTGTGAGTTACATATAGTTGCGCCGGACTCGTCTAACCATGTCTGTGGTCTTGATGACCTATTAAATGCTTTAGCTGGTGAGGCCCTTTTTAGTGTGTGGCTGCCAAGGCACTCGCACTCTCTTCGGCGCGCAGGGATCACTTAATATTTCCATTCACTGTAATGATGCCACGTGGACCGGGCATCTTAAGCGTAAGGGAAGCGTAATGCGGTATTGCATTAAAGCGAGTGAAAGCTTCGCGTCCAAGTAGTGCTTGAAAGCCACTTTGGAACGGAGCAATGTGGAATGTTAAATTTTCGCTATGGAAGTTATTGGGGAAGCCGATTATAACCTCTAGTAGCAGGGAGCCCGTGCAATGAGCCCCTGGGCCTGGCGTTACTCCTTTAAGGGTAGTGTTGTTGTGGTAAATTTTCGCTGGGTCTATCCCCATTTTGCGGATTGTATCCTGGTATATCAGGTTTAAACTGCTGCCACCGTCCATCAGGACTCTTGTAAAGTGCTATCCGTCAATTATTGGGTCTAATACCAGGGCAGCCCATCCTGCAAGCCGGATACTTGCTGAGTAATCCCGATGGTCAAAAGTGATCGGTTGAAACGACCAGTGGCAGGACTCCGCGGTGATAGGCCCTTGGGCATATTTATCTGGGAGTGCCGCTTTGTTTTTCCTCTTTATCACGTGTAACACGTTTACTGTTTTGACTTCTGGTGGAAATTTCTTTTGTTCCCCAGTGTCTTGCTTGAGAGGCTCATCCTCGTCTTCGCTTGGTGTATCCTCCCCCTTGTGTACGGTGTTGAGCTTGCCGGACTGCTTGAAGACCCAACATTCTCTGTGGGTATGATTAGCAGGTTTACCGGGGTGCTATGGATCTGACATACTTGGTCTAGAATTTTGTTTAGGCTGGACAGTTCGTCTCTGGCGCCTTTAGAGGGCGGCTTTTGCTGACTTGGCCGAGAGCTTTTGAATCCGGCGTTTACTGCCGTGCTCTTCGTGCTGTCTTCTTTATTCTGGCATTTGTTATTGTTGTTGCGCCGTGATTTCCCGTTTCCATCTCTAACTTCGAATGTACTAGGGTCACTGGTGCTGCATCTGGCTAGCCAGCTATCCTCACCCGCGCAAACGCGGGTCATGAGGCTTGTTAATGCTGCCATTGTTCTCTGCTTTTCTTGGCCGAGGTGTCTGGTGAGCCATTCGTCATGGACGCTATGCTTAAAAGCTGCCAAGGCTTCGGCGTCCGGACAGTCAACTATTTGGTTCTTTTTAGTAAGATACCTGTTCCAAAGCTTCTCCGGGCTGTTGAGTTATATGACTCAAATCGTCCGCGTCCGGAGGTCGGACATAAGTCCCTTGAAAATTTGCCCGAAAAGCGTCTTCGAGCTCTTCCCAGCTTCCAATGGAGCTTTCGGGGAGGCTTTTAAGCCAGTGCCGAGCTGGCCCTTTGAGTTTGAGGGGTAAATACTTAATGGCGTGGAGATCATCTCCTCGAGCCATATGGTTATGGAGGATATAGTCCTCAATCCAGACCCCGGGGTCTGTTGTTCCGTCGTATGCCTCTATGTTTACGGGTTTGAATCCCTCTGGAAATTCATGGTCCAGTACCTCGTCGGTGAAACATAGGGGGTGTGCGGCACCCCTGTATCTGGGTGTACCGTAGTGTTCAGATGTTTGTTGTGTTGCATCGTATGCTGGAGCGCGCCTGCGGGGTCCATAGATGGATCTGGTTGCGCCGTCCTTTTGATGCGAGCCCTCGCGTGGATCGCATATTGGCTTATGTGCGGCATTGCTTGCCGCTCTATGTTGGCCGTGAGGTCGTCTATCCGGCCAGGTGGCTGTTTTAATTTTTGGTTGCGGGGGATCTAAGGCCTCCTCATCGAATTCAGGTAGCAACTTCCGCTTCGGGTAGCTCTTGGTGGGGCGATTACCGCCATACTTCGCTGCTGTGTTGAGTACTTTGCTCCATCTGATTTGGAGTGTGTCTTGCGCAGCCTTGAGCATTTGCTTCTGCTTTTTTAGACTCCTCGCGGTGGCAACAAGCCTTTGATGGGCATTCTGTTGCTCCGGGTGTCTGTCCGGTGTTATGTCATCTGGACTATTATCTTTGACAGAATCGGGTTGTTCGGTTTGATTCTCCGTGTTGCCGTGGTCCGGCAATGGTTCACCCTGCTCTAACGCTGGGTCTGCATGATCGTTGTTTCTACCGAGGCGGGATTTGGGGCAGCGCTTACGCCGCCGCTTTGACTGCTTCTCGAGGGGACAACCCTTCGTTGCATCCTTCTGTTCCTCGTCGTCATTTTCTTTTGGTGTGTTCACCATGTATACGTCATGTGGTAAAGTGGGCGTCCAGTGCCCTGTGGGCAGTGGTTCCTCTTCGTCTCCCGCATCGTCGTCCATACCGTTGATGTCTTCGGAGTCAAAGTCGAGCATGTCGGTTAAGTCATCGACAGTGGCTACTAAGTGGGTGGTGGGTGGGTCGCGAATTTCTTCGTCGTCCGCATCCCAGTCCTGCCGGACATAGTTCGGCCAGGAGCCTCCTGACAAGGAGAGAGACCTTAATGAGTTCAGCATGTCGCCAAAGGGCGAGTGCTGAAAAATATCCGCGGAGGTAAACTCCATGATCGGCGCCCAATCAGATTCGATAGGAACGGCGCAGGCGGCTCGGAGTCCGTGGCCGGAGAAGGATCCGGCAGTTTTAACAACACGGCTCTCGTGCAAGGTAAGGTCGATGTTCGGCTCGACCGCCGCTAAGGGTAAGGCTTCCGCGGTGGGGTCCATCCACCCGTCCGCGGAAGGCGCAACTGGCTCCGAATTGAGGGTCGAAGCGGCTGCCGGTGCGATCTTAACACTATCCGATGGTAGAGCTAAATCGTACTCATCGCGACCGCGTGACGCGCAAGGCAGAGGCTTGAATCCGTCGAAGATCAAGTCTCCGCGGATATCGGCCATGTAGTTTAAGCTTCCAAACCTGACCTGGTGGCCAGGGGCGTAACTTTCAATCTGCTCCAGATGGCCAAGCGAATTGGCCCGCAGTACAAAGCCGCCGAACACGAAGATCTGTCCGGGGAGAAAAGTCTCACCCTGGACCGCATCGCTATCAATGATAATAGGAGCCATCAAGCCTAACGGCGACGACACAGAGGAACTCTCAATGAAAGCACCAATGTCGGTGTCAAAACCGGCGGATCTCGGGTAGGGGGTCCCGAACTGTGCGTCTAAGGCGGATGGTAACAGGAGGCAGGGAACATGATGTTTTACCCAGGTTCGGGCCCTCTTGATGGAGGTAAAACCCTACGTCCTGCTTGATTAATATTGATGATATGGGTAGTACAAGAGTAGATCTACCACGAGATCAGAGAGGCTAAACCCTAGAAGCTAGCCTATGGTATGATTGTATGTTGTAGTTGTTGTGTCCTACGGACTAAAACCCCCCGGTTTATATAGACACCGGAGAGGGTTAAGATTACACAAGGTCGGTTACAAAGGAGGAGATACACATATCTGTATTGCCTAGCTTGCCTTCCACGCCAAGTAGAGTCCCATCCGGACATGAGACGAAGTCTTCAATCTTGTATCTTCATAGTCTAATAGTCCGGCCAAAGAATATAATCCGGCTGTCCGGAGACCCCCTAATCCAGGACTCCCTCAACCTCGTTTGACGCGTTCAGATCCATCGAGAGCCAGAAAGTCTCCTCTTGAAGCTGCTGAGCACGAGCGTCCAAAGCCGCCCGCTCCGCAGCCATCCTGACCTCTTCAGCTGCTAAGTTTTCCTTGACCTGCGCCATCTCTTCGCGCACCCGTGCCACCTCCGCATCATGCTGAACCTTGTCCGTCGGTTCCACCACGGCAGTCAATAGGGTCGTCAGCTTATCCATGAGGTCCATTAGTACCTGTGCCCGGGGGCGCGCGGGGTCTCTTGACCCGGCCGCTGCTGACCCGGTGGTCGTCGCTGCCGCAGCCGTGGAGTTCTTCCTGGGCTGGGTGCCTGCCATGAAGACTCCAGCTCGATTCAGCGGCTCAAAGGGGTCCGGAATACTGCTGCCATCGGAACAGCCCCCAAGCATGCCATCCTGCAGCTGATATAACGAGTCTGTCTCGCCTGTTGATGACGTAGCGGCAGAACAGATGGTCGTCTCACCGCCATCCACTGATCCTTCCGAGTATTCACCTCCATGGATGCAGCTCACAAAGACACGTTTTACGGCGGGTCGGGCCCGGGCGGGTCTCGCGCGCTGAGCCGTCTTGATGATGTTGGTGCAGATGTCCTGCTCAGGGCCTGATTCGCTGATCCGGCCGATGAAGACATGAATCCCGCCAAAGGGGACCCGGTACCCGTACTCAATTGAGCCGGCCTCGGGGCCCCAACCTTCATCGTCGATGTAGAGCTTGCCGCGACGATGCTTGGTCATCCGGCCCACAACGTATCCCTTGAGCCCTTCGAAGTTGCCCTTCAAGAACTCAAATCCACCGTGCGCTGGCCCCACGTTGGGCGCCAACTGTCGTGGAATTGTCATGGCAGATGTCCTAGCAAAAGGACTTAGTCGTAGGGCCATCTCAACTAGGAAGCTTGAAGGGGTTAATCGGGACAAAGGACACAAGAGGTTTTATACTAGTTCGACCCCTTACGATGAAGGTAAAAGCCTATGTCTAGTTGTGTTGGAATTGTTGGGGTTTCGATCACCAAGAGGCTAATCCGCCGGCTTGGTTATCGGTCTTCTGTTTCTTGCCCTAAGCCGCCACCGGGTCGTCCCCTTATATACACAGGTTGACACCTGGCGGCCTACAGAGTCCCGGCCGGCTCATAAAGCGTGTCTGGCTCAGTGACTTCTCTTACATGCCTTTCCTTACAAGTCTTTCCTTACATACAGTGGTTTACAATATTGGGCCTTAAGCCTCCTCTGGTCTTAGGCCTTCTATAAGCCTTAATAGACTATCGCCTTGAATGTTTACTGGGCTTCCTTTGTGACCCGTCATTGGGACTGACCTGGCCCCTCCTGGGCGGGTCATAACTAATAGCTATATCCCCAACAGAAGCTATGGTTGTAGGAGAACTCGGCATATGGAAGACAATCTTCCCACTTCATACCGAAGGAGATGACACAAGCCCTGAGCATATCTTCAAGGATTTGATTTACTCGCTCGACTTGGCCACTTGTTTGAGGATGGAAAGCTGTGCTGAAGCGAATGTTGGAGCCCACTGCCTTCTGGAAGGAGTCCCAGAACTTAGAAGTGAAAATGCTTTCGCGGTCTGAAGAGATCAATTGCGGAATGCCGTGCAAGGAGACAATCCTGGAGGTGTATAGCTCTGCCAACTGAGCTGCTGTGATAGATTATTTGATTGGAAGGAAATGAGCCACTTTTGCAAGCTTGTCAATGACAACAAAAATCGCATGATTTCCACGCTTGGACTTGGGAAATCCAGTCACGAAGTCCATTTCAATATGGTCAAACTTCCATTCTGATATGGTCAAACTTCCATTCTAGAATAGCAAGAGGTTGGAGGAGACCGGCTGGTCGTTGGTGTTCTGCTTTCACTCTTCGGCAGACATCACATTCATTCACGAATTGAGCAATTTCTCGCTTCATTCGAGTCCACCAATACGACTGCTTGAGGTCATGGTACATCTTCGTACTTCCAGGATGAATGGACAGAAGGGAATTGTGCACCTCCTTCATAATGACTTTCCTTAGATCACCTTTAGGAACCACAATCCGGTCCTCGAAGAATAGAGTGTCTTTGTCATCAATGCGATAGCACTTGTATTTGGGTTGGCTCTTGGCAATCCCATGTTTCACCTTCTTCACCATGGTATCCAGAAGTTGTGCCTCACGAATTTGATCTTCCAAAGTAGGAGGGACTTGAAGGTTGGCAAGAAAGCCTTGAGGAACAACTTGGAGGTTCAGTTTGCGGAAAGCTTCACAAAGGTCCGGTTGGAAGGGCTTGAGAATTAAGCTATTGCAGTAAGCCTTCCTGCTCAAAGCATCTGCAATGACATTGGCCTTGCCTGGAGTATATTCAATACTCGGATTGTATTCTTGAATCATTTCGACCCATCGAGTCTGTCTGCAGTTGAGGTTGAGTTGAGTGAAGATGTACTTGAGGCTCTTATGATCTGTGAAAATGTCCACTTTCCTTCCCAACAAGAGATGTCTCCACGTTAATAATGCATGGACAACTGCCGCCAACTCAAGATCGTGAGTGGGATAGTTCCTTTCATTGGGCTTCAACTGGCGAGAGGTATAAGCCACAACTTTCTTATCTTGCATTAACACAGCGCCGAGACCTTGCAAGGAAGCATCACAGAAAACTTCGAATGGCTTGGATTCGTCAGGAGGAGTCAAGATAGGAGCTGTGACCAGGTTCTCTTTGAGGGTGTTGAAAGCAACGTCACATTCAGGTGTCTAGACATACTTGACATGCTTCTGGAGGAGGTTGCAAAGAGGCTTTGCAATCTTAGAGAAATTCTCAACGAATCTTCGGCAATAGCTTGCAAGTCCAAGGAAACTGCGGAGCTGCTTGACATTCTAAGGAGGTTCCCAATTCAGAATTGCAGACGCCTTCTCGGGATTTACAGTGATGCCTTTGGCGGAGATGATATGACCAAGGTAAAGAACTTCGTCAAGACAGAACTCACACTTGGAAAACTTCGCATAGAATTGATGCTCTCTAAGCTTGTCGAGCAGCAATCTCAAATGATTGGCATGATCCTCCTTATTCTTGGATAAGACTAAGATATCATCGAGATACACCAGGATGAAATCGTTTGTGTAAGGGTTGAAGATGAAGTTCATCATGTGAGAGAACATTGGAGGAGCATTAACAAGGCCGAAAGACATGACAATATATTCATAAGAACCATAGCTTGTTATGAATGCTGTATTGGGGATATCTTCTTCATGAATGTGAATCTGATGATAACCCATACGGAGGTCAAGCTTGGATAATACTTTAGCACCTTTCAGTTGCTCGAAT
This sequence comes from Triticum urartu, assembly GCF_003073215.2. NCBI lineage: Eukaryota > Viridiplantae > Streptophyta > Magnoliopsida > Poales > Poaceae > Triticum > Triticum urartu. Next base: position 7,496 of record NW_024111808.1, on the reverse strand, counting down.
AGCTCATTGATGTTGGGAAGTGGATACTTGTTCTTAATTGTCTTCTTGTTCAATGGACGGTAGTCGACACAGAGTCGGTCCGTTCCATCCTTCTTCCGGATAAAAAGAATACCACAACCCCATGGAGGTGAACTCGGTCTGATCAGACCCATACTGTAACATCCCAAATTTTCAATTTGGAATGTTATACATTAGATCTTCATGCATATCATATTTTCTTGCATTTTGGTCGATCCTAGAAATTTCACGCAACTCAAGGACCTTCGGAGAGAGTTGGAGATTTGTTATTTTCATATTTGAGAGTTTTCTCGAATTTGAAAAGAGGATCATTTGATTTATTTATTTCATCTTCAATTATTTTTCCGATATCAAAATATGAGAGAGGGAATAATATGACTTTCCCAAAATATAGGAAAAATGAAGATTTAATAAATAGATCGAATTTCGTTTTCCGGTGTTCGTTTGTTTTTCTTTGGATAGGGAAAATGCGCGTTTTCGAAAATTGCATTTTAGGTCCGGAGAAAATTTCATTTTGTTCGACTCATTTTTAGGAGTCGGGGGAATTTACTTTAGATTTTTCGGAGTTCATTTAGTTAGTTTTCTTTTGTTTTTCTGCGCGCGAAATCAGTTAAAAAAATGAGCAGGCCAGCCGGGCCAAAGACCCAGCCAGCCACCGCCCCAGCCAGCGCCAGCGCCAGGCGCCAGGCGCAGCGCGCCAGGCCGCCGCCTCGCCTCTAGCCGAGTCCCTCTAGGACTCTGGTTAGCCCCCCCCCCCTTTCCTTGTGTCGTTTTTCCTTTTCCTACTCTATTTCTTGTCCCCTACCCCAAGTAATCTCTCCCCTCTCCTATATAAATACCCCCATAGACACCCCTCTCCTCACACCAAAAACCCAAACCCCCTATCCTCCCCAAGTCGCGCCCCACCCCGCGCCCCTCACCCGCCGCCGCCGCCCCTATAGCGCCGCCGCCGCCCTAGCACGCCGCCGTCGCCACCGTTCGCCCCGCCTCGCCGGAGGTAGCCCCGCGCCTCTCTTTTTCTTCCCCGCGGTTCGATTCTTTTAAAAGAAACCATTCAGGTTTTCTTTTCCGGTTTTTCTCTCTGATTCTTCGTTTCGGTTTCTTTTCTGAAACCCTAGATCGGTTTTCCGTTTTCTTTTTCGGTTTCTTTTCCGAAACCCTAGATCGGTTTTCGTTCTTCTTTCGGACCGTTCGTCTCAACGAACGTGATCACCAATCTTTTTCCCGGTTAATGACGTCTGTATAACCGTTCTCTTTTTCTTCTCGTCGGATTTATTCCGCGATCGCGATCTCAGATCCGATCTTCGTTCTAGTTTATCTTCTCGCTCGTTTATCGGAATCAGGTGATTCAAGCGCCTGGAGTTTCGTTTCGAAACCGCCGTTCCGTCTAATCAACTTAAACAAGTTTTTGCTACTGTAAAATTTTGACCTAGTTTCAACTTGCTAGTACCGAGTTGTTTTCTTCCGCCGTTTGTTTTCCGTCGTTTGTTCGGTTCGTTCTTTCTTTGCAACCGGAGTTCTTAATTTGAACTTTCTGGTTCATTCTCTCGTTCGAGTTTTACTTGTGCATTAGATGAGTACTTATTGTGTGGTTACTATTGTTTGCTTACGATAGATTGACCGGAGTGTGACGAGTAGATCTATCAAGGGATTTTGAGTGCGAATCATCTTCATCAACCTTGCAGGCAAGTTCACACTTTGATCATACCTTTTCTACAACCCATGTTTTATTGCATTAGATCAATCCTCACACATTGCATGATTAGGATCTAATTAAACTGTGGGATGGGAAGTAGATGAGGTAGTACCTATTACCTGTATTATTATGAAACCTTTGGGAGTTACTTCTACGTTTGCTTTTTATGCCATGCTATGCTAGTAGACGTGGATTGGGTGAGTGATATCCATGACAGATGTGAGTTGATAATTTTAATGGTTTATCTAAGGTGGCAACTTAAACACACATCTGGGTGGATTGAGGCACCTGATGTCTATCAGGACTTGCCTGTTTTTATTTTGGACCGCCACCCAGGCTCAAAGGGATCATAAGATCTTTCATGCTAGAAACTTCCGTGTGCAGCCACAAGCCATTATGGGCTCTGGCATAGTTGACTAAGTTGTGCGAACTCTTACAGTGGTAGACTAGCAGATGTAGGGGATGTAGGTGTACCGGTCTACCCGATCGTAAGGTGCTAGCGCTTCTGAAAGACTATGTCTCGGTCATCCGTCTTCTCAAACACCATGTAGTGCGAGAAACCAAACGGAGGCGATCGAGTCTTGTGGGGAAAAGTGCGCAAACCTCTGCAGAGTGTACAAACTAATCATGATTAGCCGTGTCCCCGGTTATGGACATCTTGAGTATCTAGCTCTTGGATTATCCTGTTGATCTCATCACGTTACTTTAAATGAATATTGTTGGGTTTAATGACGTTACTTAATTGGGATTGAGAATGCTGTCAACCATTCTCAATGTTCAACAACCACCATGATAGTTAATTAAAATGTATTCCTTTGCAGTAGGGAAAAATTGGCTTTACGCAAAAACCTTATAACCATAGAGCTTTTCCACCAGCCAAATATGCATGTAGTGATAGCCATTGTTCATCATTCTCTATGGTGTGAATTTGCCAGTACATTCAATGTACTGACCCGTTTCGGGCTGCAACGTCTTATGTTGCAGGTTTCTTACGATGAGTAAGTGATATGTTAGGGTTATGATTTCTACACTCAACCTTGCCGTTGGTGTTGATGGGAATCCACAACCTTGTTGCTTCCGCTATTTGGATTGAGGTAATAGTATTTACGTTACTTTATACATGTGATTTACCTCTGTTATAAATCCTTCGAGTACTGTGTGTGTCAGCATACCGATCCAGGGATGACACCTAAGCACAGAGACTTGATCCATTCGGGTCGGGTCGCTACAAGATGGTATCAGAGCACATGTTGACTGTAGGACGTGACCCTAGAAACTGGCAAGCCCATAGCAAAGATTTTTCTCTACAACTTTCCCTTTCAAAAAGATCTTTTTCCTCTCTTCTCTTCTGAGTTTATTCAAATTTCCCTTTAGTGAAACCATACCCCCTTTCCCTTTTGACCCCTCGAAGATTCAACTGATGAGACCACTCCAAGATGTACAAGATATCGGACAACCGAGACCATTCGGAATGAAGAGGATTTTACCATACATTATGATAATGGAAACTACAACGGCTGAAGACCGAAGACAAGTAGAATTTGAAGGCTCTGAAGAATCCCCATATTTGTATGACCTAGGAATGCTACCCTTATGGAACTTGGCAGACAATGGAAGTTGTCAATGCCCGAGATCAAGGTGTGTTGGAGAAAGACCGGAGCATGTAGAGTTGAGAACTCGAAGTTTTGTCAAAGAAACCCTAAGGCAGGAGATATCAACTATGGAGAGATAGCTCATGGAAATGACAAGAGAACAAGCACGGCTATCCATAAGGTTATCGCCCGCTTATGCTATTGTCACCGTGCTGAGTTAAGCATGCATATGCATGGAAGGATTAAATGGTAGAAGGCTGATGGAGCACCTATCATAAGATGAAGTTTTAGCCCTAGCCGGTGTATCACCAGGATCTGGAGTAGTACATCAAGAAGTTTAAAATGGAGCTCCAGGAAGTCGTATTAGACAAGGAAGTATTTCATGAGGAACTCAGGATCCTGAAGATGAGAGTAGCCAAGCTGGAGGAGCAGAACCTCGAGATACCGGAGATTCGTCAGGAACTAAAGGACAGTAGAACATGGTTCATGCCAAGGATGTTGAAACCTAGAAGTTTGGAATGCAACTCCAGAAATATTGAAGGACGCCACGATAGACTTTGCGTCAATAGAGATGATCTGGCAAAAGAACTTGAGAAGGACAAGCATGATTGGAAGAAGCCATTCGAGGCTTGAACAAGACTTGAAGAGTTTGGCAATGTTGACCTTTAGAAGACCAAACCCCTGTTATATACCTACGTTAGATGCGACGATTGAGAGCTGTCATTTGTTTGATGTTTTTCGACAGCCACAACAAAAATCTGTCTTTTCAAAACTGTTGTTTGCATTGTGTGCATCCCTCTCTATCTCTCTTATCTCACCCCAAACCCATGGACCCAATAGATGATGAATGGAGATGAGCTTGTATTTTCTGGACCGATGAGTCAATTGGAGACAGACCGATGGATTCAGAACATGGAGGATCATATGGAGAACAACCCTATAGTCGGAAAGGATATGGCCCAGCATGCTCTTCAATGCTTTGAAAGAGGTGCTGCTACTTGGTGGAGGATGTATCAAACCATCAATGGATGGCAAGGAGTAACCACTTGGAAAGAATTTAAGTTGACTTTGCTAAAGTCTCAGTTTGTGTCCCAGAAGTTGAAGCCTTATGGAGAAGACATGAAGAAACCTTGTGCATGCAAGATTTGTGGAGAAATCGGACACAACCATAAAGAACACAAGGATGAATGCCCTAATTGTGAAGGAAGTCACCCATCTGAAGAATGCCCAACTAGGCAGATCACTTGTTTCTTGTGTGAAGGGACTACCCACTATCCTGCTCAGTGTCACATTTACCCCATGGTACAAAGAACCATCCAGCAGAAGGAAGAAGCAATGAAAGGAGCTCTTATGGAAAGTTTAGAAGAACCTGTGATGAAGAAAGAGGTGGAGGACACACCCAAAGAAGAACTAATTAAACCCTACACCAAGTCTTGCTATTCATATGGAGAAGAAGGACACATCTTCCAGAATTGTATGAATGGGGATCTAGTAGAATTCCCGGCTGAGGAAGTAGAGTATGACCCACAGGAAATAGAAGCCCTGATTGGAATGGAAAAGTCCAGAAAGAGAAGTAGATTGGATTCTAGGAAGGATCTGAGTCATGTCACCTGTTATGGGTGCAAGGAGTCAGGGCACTACCTCAACAAATGCCCAAAAAGGAAACCTCGATACTTGTCAGAAGTAATATGTTTTAGTTGTAATAAAGCAGGGCACTTTATCAGAGATTGTCCGAAGGAGAAGGAGACTTGTGATAAGTAGTTGAGTTTGTAACAGGAGAAATATAGTCGTAGTAGTGAGGACATTTTCCTTTATATTGAGGTGTTGAGTTGAGGCATGTAATGGAAAAACAGGAGATTGTAATAATTTCAGAATCAATAAACTTAGTAGTGTTGGTACTGATTTGGATTTTATGAGTTACTCTATGAGGAAAGATGTTGACCATTTTTGAGGATATGAGAAATATGGTCTATAAAATATTGGAGCATTTTAAGGGTGGTAGTACCCTGTAAGAACCGTTGACCCCTGGAAAAGATAAGCATACTCCACTGAGTGGATTTCGGACAAAATGAATACGAGTTTTGTCTCGATATGTGTGATGCCCCAAGAGTATGTGGGATGAAGTTGGAGATCGTCAGTTGTTGGACCAAATGTGATCAAGGAGTCAGAAGAGAATGTTAAGTTGATTCGAGATAGACTGAAGGTAGCTCAGTCCAGACAGAAAAGTTATGTAGACTCAAAAAAACTCAAGGACGTAGTCTATGAAAGTTGGAGACAGAGCATGTCTTCGTGTGTCTCCTCTGCGAGAAGTTAAACGAATTGGAGTTAAGGGAAAGTTAGCCCCGAGATTTGTAGGACCATACCGAGTTTTGGAGCGTATGAGAGAAGTGGCCAACAAGTTGGAGTCACCCGAAGGACTGTCAGGAGTTCATGATGTGTTTCACATTTCCCAGTTGGAGGAGTGCCATGCAGAGATGGCCAATATTCCCCTGTAAGGACGCTTGACCCTGGAAAGGATAATGATGTTCCACGAAGTAGAGTATGGACTTCATAAGTATAAGTTTTTACCTCGGTATGTGGGAAATCCCACGAGGATGAAGAGATGAAGTACTATTGGATATAAAGGAGGTATGATGTTGGAGCAATCGCAACCCCATGACAAGTCTGAGTACTCACGTCTTAGTTTGGTGCCAATAGAAGGAAGGAAGACAGTACAATTGGATGGATTTAAGTATACTGGGAAAGCTGGAAGTTGGATGTTGGATTAGAGATCCGCTGCCCCGATGAAGAGTTCAAGGTTTGCAAGTGATGAGATGTGCCATAACCCACAGGCCCCAAGACCTTCCAAGAAGCAAGCACACTCTTGCTGAAGGAAAAACCCTGGAAGAGGATATGCCCTTATCGATAGACGATCTTATAGGAGTAACGCAAAACCTGAGAGTTGTGAAGGAACGATAGATGGTTGTTTGTCTTGCAGAATCTATGGATTTATCCAAACTTGGTTCGTCGACAAGAGAAATTCTGCAATGCTTGTGAGGATGACCGAGTGTTAGAATGCGAGATTCGCTAAACCGTATACAAGGTAATGATTTGGGTGCGGGATGGATTGATCACCATACTGACTTACTCTTATTATTCGCCTTGATATATGGGATGGTAAATCTGAGTGACTTACCTATAGTAGAGAGACGACGATCAAAACTCTGTTTAAACCTTAGAATGGTATAAGTATTTTTTCCCTTGTACACGGCAGTTGTTGCCAACCGTAGGTTATACGGTGAGGATCAACCCAGACCATTTCCTGCAGGAGAAACCATAAATGGTTGACCACCATGAGATATCGATAGTTGTTTAGTAATGGCGCCAGACCCATCAGCTAAGAAGACCAAATCTCGGAATAACCTTACCAAGAGGAAAGGACAAAAGAATTGAGGAAAAAGGTTATGTCGTTACCGGAAGAGCTTAGAGGAGAAATTTTCTCGAGGATTTGAGAAGACCGACACTTTTAACAATATGGATGAAGTATATGAGTTTCGATGGAACCGTAACAATGATTCTAAGGGTGGTAGCACCCCAGACACCATGTGATGATCGATGGATTTTGAGAAGACCCCCAAACCCTAACCTTTTCTTGCTAGCCTCTCCGAATCTCGAGGACGAGATTCCTTTTAAGGGTGGTAGGTTTGTAACATCCCAAATTTTCAATTTGGAATGTTATACATTAGATCTTCATGCATATCATATTTTCTTGCATTTTGGTCGATCCTAGAAATTTCACGCAACTCAAGGACCTTCGGAGAGAGTTGGAGATTTTGTTATTTTCATATTTGAGAGTTTTCTCGAATTTGAAAAGAGGATCATTTGATTTATTTATTTCATCTTCAATTATTTTTCCGATATCAAAATATGAGAGAGGGAATAATATGACTTTCCCAAAATATAGGAAAAATGAAGATTTAATAAATAGATCGAATTTCGTTTTCCGGTGTTCGTTTGTTTTTCTTTGGATAGGGAAAAATGCGCATTTTCGAAAATTGCATTTTAGGTCCGGAGAAAAGTTCATTTTGTTCGACTCATTTTTAGGAGTCGGGGAAAATTTACTTTAGATTTTTCGGAGTTCGTTTAGTTAGTTTTCTTTTGTTTTTCTGCGTGCGAAATCAGTTAAAAAAATGAGCAGGCCAGCCGGGCCA
>NW_024111807.1:0-11145 GCF_003073215.2 Triticum urartu | reverse complement strand
GAGCCACTAACCCTTCTCCCCCTCTCCGTTCTAGCTCTCGTGCACCGTACGCGCCGCCTCGAGTTCGCCCGCACGCACCGCCTCCTGTGCTCGCCGCCGACGAGTCTCCGGCCATCTAATGGTCCGGCCGTCGTGCCCAGCTTCCTCCCCGCACCGCGTAGAGCATGTACGTGCCCCGCATGAGCCACCACGACCGTCACAACGACAACCCCAACCTCACCCGAGCCCCGGCGACCGCCAAAGTCGACGCCGGTGACGACTCCGGCCACCCCAGGCGCAACCACCTACACCACTCGACACGGACGAGTGCCCGCGTCACGTAGATGCCCTCCGCCGGCCATTTGGTCGTCGGAGGAGGAAACCCGCACCCCTCCGCCGTCCCTGGCCTTGCCGGCGATGAGCCCCGGGTCAACTCCGGCGAGTTTGACACGGGTTGACCCCAGTTTGACTTTCCCCTAACTCATTGACGTGTGGGCCCCAGGCCACTAATTAAACTAGGTTAGTATTATTTTAACACTAACTAAACTTAGTTAGTTAGTTGACACTAACAGATGGGACCCACATGTCAGGGTTAACCTGGACCATCTCAGTTGACCGCTGACGTCACACTGACACCAGGCTGACGCAGTAAATCCTTTTCTGGATTTATTCTTTAATAGGAAATTCCAGAAAATTACCAAAACTTCTAAAATTCATAACTTTTAATCTATAACTCCAAATGCAAAGATTTATATATGAAATTTGATCAGAAAAATTCAATCTTTCCATCTATAATGGTTTCCTGCATGACAAAACACTTTAACCTTGCTGTTTAGGTGGAACAAGATAATACACTTATAATGCTTAATAACATAAGCTCCCATTTGAATCTTTGATTCAAATGGACCCAATTCAATCTTTCCATCTGTAATGGTTTCATGCATGACAAAACACTTTAACCTTGCTGTTTAGGTGGAACAAGATAATACACTTATAATGCTTAATAACATAAGCTCCCATTTGAATCTTTGATTCAAATGGACCCAATTCAACTTGTTTCACATTGCATTAGGCAGGACACATCATATTGCCATGTCATAGCATGCATCATATTGTTGCATATTGCCATGTGATGATTGTATTCTATGGTGTCTTTCGTGGTAGGTTCTGCCTCCAAGGATATTTCCGAGTATCCAGCTGAAGGGCAGTACCCTACTACTACTCCATCAGGCAAGCAGCCCCATTGATCATACCGATACAATCCCATGTTCTCGCTTCTGCTCTCACTTACTGCATTAAGACAACAACGTTTCAAACTGTTGTGTGCTACGGTAGTTGAACCCTTATCCTCTGCATGACCTGTCATTGCCACAGTAACTAGATGAAACCCACTAGCATGTGTAGGAGTTGATTGAGCCATGTATGTGTTTCCTACCTTGCTATGCCTGCTATGCTTAGAGTTGTGTCGGGTCTGGTTCATCTGGGTGATGGGCTAGAGTGAAATGATTATGTCGGTAATGTGAGGGATGTGTTGAACATGTTTTGGTAAAGGTATCGCTGAGAGGCCATGTAGGAGTACATGGTGGGTTGTTTCATTGAGGTCGTCCATAAGAACTGAGATCTGTATGCGTGATTTAAGATTCAGCTACTACCACACATTGGGCCCTGAAATATGACCCCGCTCAACTTATTGACCCCTCTCGTCCTTTGTCCAGGAGTTGCAACTAGTTTCTGGTGTTTGTAGGTTATGTGTTGGCGGCCGTGCGTAGCGCTGACCCTAGGGGTGGGCTATGATGCGGTAGATACACTGTGGCCGGGTATGCCGGGCGCCCGTTTGGCGTCTCGGGACCCTGTACACATCGTTTGGGGCCGTTGAGGACACCCCAGCCGGATTTCCTTGCGGATGGAATCCGAATAGGTGATAAACCTGGATTAGAGACTTGTGCGGTTAGTAAGGTCGTGATCTACACCCACATCGGCTTTCGCTTGAAGTCTGCCGAGCACATGTCGTGTGCAGACGCTAAGTGGTGGAAACATGTGTGACTAAGTACACCCCTGCAGGGTATAAAACTATTCGAATAGCCGCGTCCGCGGTAAAGGACTACTTGGTTGCCTATACAGTTCATAGACAAGTTAATGGTTACTACTAAAAGACTCAAGATAAGTGTGAGTACCGAGGATGGCCCTCTCGTAGGATGACGAGGGAGGATCCCCGGGGGAGTATTGTGTTGGTGATTAGTGGACTCGTGTGCGGAAACTATTTTACAGTGGTGTCTCGTAGGATAGCTTAGCCAAGAGTCAAAGCTGGCTTGCTGCAATAACTCCACCACCTTCTTGAGAATGAGCATGTATAGTAGGTTCTGTTGTAAGACTTGCTGAGTAACTTTGTACTCATGTTGCTTTAATTACTATTTCAAACGACAACACCGCCCCCTCCGATGGGTTTTATGTAAACCTCGACGTCGATGAGTAACTTGCCACCCAGGTGGTGATTCTGGCCATGGAGGGCCCTATGTAGATAGTCAAGCTTCGACAAGCCTTCTTTCTTTCTAGTGTGTGTACTCAGACTATTTGCTTCCGCATGTGCTTGTATGCTTGTACACTTGTATGACTTGAGTGTTGGGTCATGTGACCCCTACATGTATGAACATGTTATGTATGGCTCTCTGGAGCCTTTAAATAAAGTACTTGAGTTGTAGAGTTTTGTTGTGATGCCATGTTGTATTGCACATATCGAGCATATTGTGTGTATGATTGAAATGCTTGGTATGTGTGGGATCCAACAATCTAGTTGTTTATCCTTGGCAGCCTCTCTTATGGGGAAATTTAGTCTAGTGCCCCTTGAGCCATAGTAGTCCGCTACAGCCCGGTTCACCGGAGTCCTGCTAGCCCAGCACTACTGCTCAGGAAACTTGACTGGCCGGCATGTGTTTCACTTCGTTCCTATGTCTGTCCCTTCGGGGAAATGTCACGCGGTGACATCCGGAGTCCTGCCTAGCCTGCTACAGCCCGGGTTCCCCGGAGTCCTGTTAGCCCAGTGCTATAGCCCAGATTCACTCGCTGATGACCGACATGCTCGATGTGATTCATGTATGCCTGTCCCCATAGGTTAGTGCCGCTTTGGGTTCACGACTAGCCATGTCGGCCCGGGTTCTCTATCATATGGATGCTAGCAACACTATCATATACGTGAGCCAAAAGGCGCAAACGGTCCCGGGCCATGGTAAGGCGACACCCGTGGGGATACCGTGCGTGAGGCCGCAAAGTGATATGAGGTGTTAACGGCTAGATCGATGTGACTTGGAATCGGGGTCCTGAAAGTGTTGGCATCAGAGCCGGACTGCCTGTAGGTTCGCTGAGCCAAACTGGTCGATGTCGAGTCTAGAAATGCTTTAGTTATATGTAGGGGAATTGATTGTGGGAGGGAACGTAAGGCTCTTTTACTCCATTACCTTATGGCCTCTGATCTGAGTCATTCTCTTCTCATTCTACGTGGGTTAAGGACTAGGCTCTCTTCTCTCTATCAGGTTCACGTGTTACTAATCCGTAGTAGCTTATAGGATTGTTGTTACAAGCCTTAGTACAGTTTCTACTACTTTTAGTATGTTGTCAGTTGAATCAGAACCTTGATATGATGTTTTTGAGTGGTATTGCAAACTGTTGTGGATGTCTCAAATCTTTTTCTGAGCATTTACAGCCGTTATGCTGTCTGATTTCTCATAGGAAATTCTAATGCCTTTGCATTATTCTGTGCTTTCACATGGCCACCCGTTCCCAGAACCAAGTGGTTCGTCTGACCCGGTGCCTCGATGTACCCGGTCACACGGGCATGTTGGTTCGAGTGATGGTCGAGTCAGGCTATCGGTGGTATCCGGAATATACCGTCGAGGAGCAGTTCTGAGACTTCAACCAGAGCCAGTACCTTTGTACCGTCAGGATATATCCCTCTTATCCTGGAGCCACTGAGCCCCTTGACTACTCCTATGGACTTGGGGTCACTATTGAGATGTCTGTGCAGGATGCAGCTTACTCAATGATGACTATCATTCAAGCCAGGACTGCCTTGCTTCAGAACACCGATTTCCGCTACATGCCAGCCTCACTTCCTGGAGCACAGGGGTATTATCAGGCTTTGTACTATGAATCTACACATGAGGAGTTACTACTCCGCACCACTGCCGAGATGCTCGAGGATAAGGACCGCGAAAATCGGGCCTTGCGTATGGAGCTTTTCAACTCTCATGCTGATCACTGGGCCACCTTGACTCGGTTTGCACCTGAGGTGCAGGCAGGATACATGGACCTGAGGGACCTGTACCCTGTACGGTCTGGGTTGCCAGATTGTATGGAGTGGCGTGATGTAGGAGGAATCACCCCTCCTCGTGGTCCCCTTCTGCCACCGTTTGTGGGACCAAGGCCACATCCGAGTCCCTATGGTCCGCAGGCTCCGCAGGACCGTCTGTTCCCAGATGATCATGTACCACTTCCAGGCTTTGGTGGTGACTTTTATGAGGATTACTACGGAGCCGTCTGAGCTAGTAGTAGTTTCACTAGTACTGTAATAGTTGTATTCTCCAGTCCTGCGTGACCGTGGGATACGACTTGGTGTGTATCACGCTCCGGAGGTGTAGAAAAATAATGTATAGGAGCTTGGAATGCCTCCAATGAGATGTAATGTCTTTCACCGTAGTTGTACTCTAGCCTGGGCTTGTACTAAACTATGTACGGTGTGTATGACCAATGGTATATATATGGCAGTTTCTATATTACCATGTCGTGTAATGAACATCTTAGCATTCCATGTTATCCATTACATTCTTCACTTCCTTGCCAAGTTTGTGCCATCCTTGTCTAAACCGTTGTCTTGTTTTTCCTAGGATGGTCAACACCCGCAGCAACCCTGCTGCCCCGAAGCAAGGGGAAGCCAGTGCAGCTAGGGGTGAAAATATGCCTCACCCGCCTTCTCTGGCCGAAGTTATGCTGGAGGCAGAAAGAAACAAGCGTGAGACTAACCGCTTGCTGGAGCGGATTGAGCAGAACATTGCACGTCATCAGCGAAATAACTTGGTGTCAATCAATGACTTTATCAAGTTGTACCCACCAAAGTTTAATCATTCCGTCGAGCCCCTCGACGTGGATGACTGGCTTCGCAGCATCACCCACAAGCTACGTTCTGCCAACGTAGCCGAAGCTGAAAAGGTTACCTATGCTTCCTATCACCTCGAAGGCCCTGCTAGCCTTTGGTGGGAAAACTTTGAGGCTATGCGCCCGGTCGGCCAAATCACTACTTGGGCTGAATTCAGTGAGGCTTTCCGTGAGCATCACATCCCGGAAGGTCTCATAGATCGCAGGAGGGAAGAGTTCTGTAATTTTACCCAAGGCAGACTGACTGTAGATGCATATAGTCGTGAGTTTGGGAATCTGGTATGATATGCTCCTGAAGAGGTATCCACCGACGCTAAGAAGTAGGCAAGGTTCCGCAAGGGACTTAGCCCCGAGCTTCGTCGCGATCTTCGTCTGCACGAGTGCACCTCCTTCCAAAAGTTGGTCAATAAAGCCATCAGTGCTGAGACAGGCCAGTCTGACTATGACGCTTCATGCAAGCACTCTTCTGATTTTGGTTCTTCATCCGGCTCTCGATCTCAGAAGCACCGGGTGTGGATTCCAAGCACAACGCTGCCACCCAGGTTAATTCCGAGGCCATCCTTTGAGGCGCCTCACCCCAACCAGCAGTTTGCACCGTCTAAGCCCTATGGTGGCCCCGCTGCTAATGCTGCTCCACGCCCCAATGTTCTGACATGTTTCAAGTGTGGAGAGCCGGGTCACTACAGTCGAGAGTGTCCCTAGAACAACAACCCCAATCAGTCTGGAAAGTCCGTTGGCCGTGGTAAGCCAGCGGGAAAGACATTCTATGCCAAGCCAGCCACCACTGCACGTGGCCATGTCAACTATGTCTTAGCTGAGGAGGCTCATGAGGATCCTAACGTCGTCCTTGGTACGCTCCTTGTTAATTGCCATCCAGCATCTGTTATTTTCGATACTGGAGCATCTCATACATTCATATCTGAGAGCTATGCTCGATTGCATAACACGACATTCTGTGACATGCCCACTACCATGGAAATTCAAACCCCTGGCTCTAGATGGCAAACCTCCAGAGTAAGCCATGGGAATGAAATTCTTGTCGATAGACTTGTCTTCCTTGCATCTTTAATAGCTCTCAAGTCCTCGGACATAAACATCATCTTGGGTATGGACTGGATGTCAGCTCATTATGCTAATATTGATTGTGCCACTAGAACCGTTCAACTTACTCACCCATCGGGCAAGACAGTCAATGTCTTAACTCGAGTGGCCAAGCGCCAGCTTTACTCCCTAAATGCCAACCCCCTTCCAGACCTTGAAGATATTCCGATAGTCCGAGACTTCCCGGATGTCTTTCCAGAAGAACTGCCAGGTGTTCCACCTAACAGGGATGTCGAGTTTGTGATAGACCTTGTTCTAGGAACCGTCCCAATTTATAGAAGACCCTATAAGATGGCACCCTTAGAACTAGCCGAGCTTAAGAACCAACTCGATGAGTCCTTGAAAAAGGGTTTCATCCGTCCTAGTTCCTCCCCTTGGGCTTGCCCCGTCCTCTTCGTAAAGAAGAAGGATGGAACGGATCAGATGGTTGTAGATTACCGACCTGTCAACTTGGTCACTATCAAGAACAAGTATCCGCTCCCCAGGATCAATGATCTGTATGACCAGCTCGCTGGATCCTCAGTCTTTCCCATGATGGATTTGAGGTTGGGCTACCATCAAATCAAAATTAGAAACGGGGACATTCCCAAAACGGCCTTTGGTACTCGCTATGGCCAATACGAGTACACCGTCATGTCCTTCGGTTTAACCAATGCCCCAGCCACCTTCTCTTGGTTAATGAACTTGGTCTTCATGGAGTATTTGGATAAATTCGTCGTAGTATACCTCGATGATATACTCATCTACTCCAAGAGTGAGGAGGAACATGCCGAACATCTAAGGCTGGTATTGATGAAACTTCGAGAGCATCACCTTTATGCCAAATTCTCCAAGTGTGAATTTTGGTTGCTAGAAGTGACCTATCTAGGCCATGTAATCTCTGGTAAGGGTATTGCTGTCAATCTCGAGCGAGTTCAAGCCATCCTTGATTGGACTCCACCTGAAACGGGCAAGCAAGTTCGGAGCATCCTTGGCTTATTAACCTATTGTCGCCGCTTCGTCGAGAATTTCTCCAAGGTTGCTAAACCTCTAACTGAACTCCTCAAGAAAGATAAAAAGTTTGAGTGGACCCCACAGTGCGAGTTCAGCATTCAGGAACTGAAAAGACGCCTGACAACTGCTCCCTTACTGGTACCACCAGATTTCTCCAAGGACTTTATTATCTATTGCGACGCCTCGTGACAAGGACTAGGTTGCATACTCATGCAAGATCGTCAGGTAATTGCATATGCTTCACGGCAATTACACCCCCATGAGGAAAACTATCCCACACATGATCTAGAGCTTGCAGCTGTAGTCCATGCACTCAAAACTTGGCGACATTACCTTCTCGGTAATCGTTGCGAGATCTTCACCGATCACCAAAGTTTGAAATATATCTTCACCCAACCGGATTTGAATCTCAGGCAAAGACGTTGGGTCGAGTTGATCTCGGATTACGACTTTGGAATAACTTACACCCCGGGCAAGGCCAATGTCATGGCCAATGCGCGAAGTCGTAAATCTTATTGTAACAACCTAATGTTACAACAAAGTCAACCACTTCTCCACGAGGAATTTCGTAATCTTAACCTTCACATAGTTCCTCAAGGATTCCTATCCACCCTAGTGAGGAAGCCTAACCTTACGGATCAAATCATAGCTGCCCAGAAGCGTGATAAGGGCATATCCCAGATTAAGGAAAACATTGCTAGCGGAGTTTCTAAATGTTTTTCCATGGATGAGCGAGGTGTTGTTTTATTTGAGAACCGCTTGGTGGTTCCCAAGAAACAACATCTACGTCAGTTGATTCTCAAGGAAGCTCATGATTCCCCTCTCACCATTCATCCCGGTAGTACTAAAATGTATCAAGACCTACGCCAGAGGTTTTGGTGGACTAGGATGAAGAGAGAAATTGCTCAATACATTCCTAGTTGCGACGTCTATCGTCGTGTTAAAGTAGAGCATCATCGGCCTGCCGGCACCCTTCAACCCTTGGCTATTCCTGAGTGGAAATGGGATAAAATTAGTATGGATTTCATTACTGGGTTTCCCAGGACCAAGAGAGGGAATAATGCCATCTTCGTCGTGATCGATCGTCTTTCCAAGGTGGCCCACTTTCTACCTGTTCGTGAGAGTATCACCGCTAGCCAGCTAGCTGACTTATACATCTCCCGAATAGTGTCTCTTCATGGTGTCCCATTGGAAATTAACTCAGACCGTGGGAGTCTCTTCACCTCTCGATTTCGGGAAAGTTTCCAAAATGCTATGGGAACTCGTCTCTCTTTTAGCACCGCCTTCCACCCCCAATTAAGTGGTCAAGTAGAGCGAGTCAATCAAATTCTGGAGGATATGCTCTGAGCTTCTGTCATCTCATTCGGAATGGATTGGGAGAAATGCCTTCCATTCGCGGAGTTCGCTTATAACAATAGTTATCAAGCTAGCTTGGGAAAATCTCCTTTCGAAGTTCTCTATGGATGAAAATGTCGAACACCTCTTAACTGGTCAGAAACCGGGGAAAGACAACTCTTTGGCCCGGATATGATTCAGGAAGCAAAAGAGCAGGTTCGCGTTATTCGTGAGAAATTGAAAACAGCCCAATCTCGTCAAAAGAGCCAATATGATCGTAAACATAAGCTCATGACTTATGAAGTGGCGAGAAGGCTTACCTTTGGGTTACTCTGTTAACGGGAACCCATCGTTTCGGTATCAAAGGCAAATTGGCTCCTCGTTACATTGGACCCTTTCGCGTTCTTGCCAAACGAGGAGAAGTTGCCTATCAATTGGTACTACCTCCGCATCTTTCTAGAGTTCATGATGTCTTCCACGTTTCTCAACTCAGGCGTTGCTTCGCGGATCCTATCCGTGGGGTGGACCACGAAACGCTTGATCTACAAGATAATCTTTCATATCGGGAATATCCCGTTCGTATCCTTGATCAAGCCGAGCGTACCACTCGACGCCATAACATCAAGTTTCTCAAGGTTCAATGGTCACACCACTCTAAAAAAGAAGCCACTTGGGAAAGGGAGGATCGTCTTCGACTCGAGTACCCCACCTTCTTCCCAACGGATCCTAAATCTCGGGACGAGATTCTTTTGAGTGGGGGTGAGTTGTCACACCCTAGCTAGTTCAAGCGTTAGAGTGTTGCATCATGTTTAAATTCCCAGAAAACTGAAATGGGGATGACAGAACCACCAGCACCCCCCTAGAACAACTAGGATTTACTAAAAACTTTTTCAATGAACCTGAAATGCCCTTCTAAAAAGCCCACCCTTTTTGTTTTGGCTTAAAACCTTTGACAAAAATGGTGCACATTTTTCTAGGACATCTTAAGGACATTGGATTAATTCTTATAGTATTTGCATTTGGGCATTTAAATGCTATAAAATATTTTAAATGCTCAAATAATCATAAACTAAAATGTTTGCTGTTGGATATATTCTAAGCAGTAGCCATGATTAATTTTATGATTTTTGAAAATGCCCTGGCATTTTTAATAAAGCCCTAAAGTTACAAAAATAATAAAACAAATAAAAAATAGAAAAAGAGAGAGAAAAGAACTTACCTGGTGCAGCCCACCTGGCCCATTGGCCGACCCAGCACTGTGCTGGCCCGTGCCAGTCATCGCCTACCTCTGCCAGTAGGCAGAGGAGGGACACGGCGCGCGCGCCCGAGCTCGCCACGCCACCTCCCTGCTCCTCTGCTTCACCTGGCCACCGCCTCGACGCCACGAACGCCTCCTCGGTGTTGCCCTGACCTGCCCGACACCTCACACTTCCCCCTGCTCTCTCCCTCGCTCGCTCGACGCCATGGCCGATGCAGACACGCCCGCGCCGTCGTGAAACCCGCAGCCACCGCCGTCCACTCGTCGCCTCGCCGTGCCAAAAAGCTCCATCGTCGTCCACTGCTTCGCCTCGACCCATCCCCGAGCGCTCGCTCGCCTCGGAGATGCTGCACCGAGCTCGTCCCGATCCGCCATCGCCGGAGATCCCCCTCGCCGCCCTGCTCGCTCCAGCTCTTCCCCGAGCTCGCTGTTCGCTCCCCTGCAACCGCAGTGAGCCACTAACCCTTCTCCCCCTCTCCGTTCTAGCTCTCGTGCACCGTACGCGCCGCCTCGAGTTCGCCCGCACGCACCGCCTCCTGTGCTCGCCGCCGATGAGTCTCCGGCCATCTAATGGTCCGGCCGTCGTGCCCAGCTTCCTCCCCGCACCGCGTAGAGCATGTACGTGCCCCGCATGAGCCACCACGACCGTCACAACGACAACCCCAACCTCACCCGAGCCCCGGCGACCGCCAAAGTCGACGCCGGTGACGACTCCGGCCACCCCAGGCGCAACCACCTACACCACTCGACACGGACGAGTGCCCGCGTCACGTAGATGCCCTCCGCCGGCCATTTGGTCGTCGGAGGAGGAAACCCGCACCCCTCCGCCGTCCCTGGCCTTGCCGGCGATGAGCCCCGGGTCAACTCCGGCGAGTTTGACACGGGTTGACCCCAGTTTGACTTTCCCCTAACTCATTGACGTGTGGGCCCCAGGCCACTAATTAAACTAGGTTAGTATTATTTTAACACTAACTAAACTTAGTTAGTTAGTTGACACTAACAGATGGGACCCACATGTCAGGGTTAACCTGGACCATCTCAGTTGACCGCTGACGTCACACTGACACCAGGCTGACGCAGTAAATCCTTTTCTGGATTTATTCTTTAATAGGAAATTCCAGAAAATTACCAAAACTTCTAAAATTCATAACTTTTAATCTATAACTCCAAATGCAAAGATTTATATATGAAATTTGATCAGAAAAATTCAATCTTTCCATCTATAATGGTTTCCTGCATGACAAAACACTTTAACCTTGCTGTTTAGGTGGAACAAGATAATACACTTATAATGCTTAATAACATAAGCTCCCATTTGAATCTTTGATTCAAAT
>NW_024111806.1:0-17889 GCF_003073215.2 Triticum urartu | reverse complement strand
AGAGAGAGATGACATAATTTTGGAGGAACATTTGGAACATTTACGTGCTGTTTTTATTGCTCTACGTGATGCACGTTTGTTTGGTAACCTTGGAAAGTGCACCTTTTGCACCGACCGAGTATCTTTTCTTGGCTATGTTGTTACTCCACAGGGAATTGAAGTTGATAAAGCCAAGATTGAAGCTATTGAGAGTTGGCCGCAGCCCAAAACGGTCACACAAGTGAGGAGTTTCCTTGGCCTCGCTGGTTTCTATAGGCGTTTTGTGAGAGATTTCAGCACCATTGCTGCACCTCTCAACGAGCTTACAAAGAAGGATGTGCCTTTTGTTTGGGGTACCGCACAGGAAGAAGCCTTCACGGTATTGAAAGATAAGTTGACACATGCTCCTTTACTCCAACTTCCTAATTTCAATAAGACTTTTGAGCTTGAATGTGATGCTAGTGGAATTGGATTAGGAGGTGTGTTATTACAAGATGGAAACCTGTTGCATACTTTTCTGAAAAATTGAGTGGGCCTAGTCTGAACTATTCTACTTATGATAAAGAATTATATGCTCTTGTTCGGACCTTAGAAACATGGCAACATTATTTATGGCCCAAGGAATTTGTTATACATTCTGATCATGAATCTTTGAAACACATTAAAAGTCAAGCAAAACTGAACCGTAGACATGCTAAATGGGTTGAATTCATTGAGACTTTCCCTTATGTGATTAAACACAAGAAGGGTAAAGAAAATGTTATTGCTGATGCCTTGTCTCGTCGTTATACTATGCTTTCACAACTTGACTTTAAAATATTTGGTTTGGAGACCATCAAAGATCAATATGTTGCATGATGCTGAATTTAAAGATGTATTGCAGAATTGTAAGGAAGGGAGAACTTGGAACAAGTTCGTTCTTAACGATGGATTTGTGTTTCGTGCTAACAAGCTATGCATTCCAGCTAGCTCCGTTCGTCTTTTGTTGTTGCAGGAGGCGCATGGAGGAGGATTAATGGGACACTTTGGCGTCAAGAAGACGGAGGATATACTTGCTACACATTTCTTTTGGCCAAAGATGAGACGGGATGTGAGCGTTTTGTTGCTCGCTGCACTACATGTCAAAGAGCTAAGTCACGACTCAATCCTCATGGTTTATATATGCCTTTGCCTGTACCTAGTGTTCCTTGGGAGGATATATCTATGGACTTTGTTTTAGGTTTACCTAGAACAAAGAAGGGGAGGGATAGCATATTTGTTGTCGTGGATAGGTTCTCGAAAATGGCACACTTTATACCATGTCATAAAAGCGATGATGCTGTTAATGTTGCTGATTTGTTCTTTCGTGAAATTATTCGCTTACATGGTGTGCCAAATACTATTGTTTCAGATCGTGATACTAAATTTCTTAGCCACTTTTGGAGATGTTTATGGGCTAAGTTGGGGACTAAGCTGCTTTTTAGTACTACTTGTCACCCCCAAACTGATGGACAAACTGAAGTAGTCAATAGAACATTGTCTACTATGCTTAGGGCTGTTTTGAAGAATAACAAGAAAATGTGGGAAGAATGCTTGCCTCATATTGAATTTGCTTATAATCGTTCATTGCATTCTACTACTAAGATGTGCCCTTTTGAAATTGTGTATGGTTTCCTACCTCGTGCACCTATTGATTTGTTGCCTCTTCCATCTTCGGAGAAGGTTAATTTTGATGCTAAAGAACGTTCTGAATTGATTTTAAAAATGCATGAGTTAACTAAGGAAAACATTGAGCGTATGAATGCTAAATATAAACTTGCTGGAGATAAGGGTAGAAAACATGTTGTGTTTGCACCTGGAGATCTTGTTTGGTTACATTTGCGTAAAGATAGATTTCCTAATCTGCGCAAATCAAAGCTAATGCCACGTGCTGATGGTCCTTTTAAGGTTTTAGAGAAAATAAATGATAATGCATATAAACTTGAGCTACCTGCAGATTTTGGGGTTAGTCCCACTTTTAACATTGCAGATTTGAAGCCTTATTTGGGTGAGGAAGATGAGCTTCCGTCGAGGACGACTTCATTTCAAGAAGGGGAGGATGATGAGGACATCAATACCATTGTTACACCCACAGCCCCTACTGTTACATATACTGGACCAATTACTAGAGCTCGCGCACGCCAATTAAATTACCAGGTACTTTCGTTTCTTGGTAATGATTCTAATGTTCATGAGATTATGATGCTGCCTAAATTGGATACATTTGTTTTGCTTTCAAATGAAGGGCCTAGCTTGGAGAAGGATGAACATTGGAGCAAGAACACGCATGAAGTTGATGGCATGCGCAAGGGGATCAAGAACGGAGTTACAAGTGATGATTTCAGGACTTTGAAGCCGCCATAAGGAGTGCATGAAGCCATGGACGAAATATACAAGATGCCACTTCATAATATTCGTCCATAGGCTATTCTAGGTGCTGCGTCACCTTATTAATGGGCCAGGCCCATGTAATTTCGAAATACTTAAGTATAGGCTATTTTTAGAGTCCGTATGTGTGGGGAAACAAGAGTTAGGGTTGGTTTCGGACCCCACCCTCAAGGGCCACGAAATTCCCCTCTCTTCCTCCATATATACAGCCCTTAGGGCGTCGTTTAGACTTTGGGTTTTGTTTAGATTAAAAGTTCGCCATAGCTGCAACTTCGCGTACTTCGTTTGTGTCCAACGACCAGACCAAGACGTCACAGAACCCCACCTTGATCAATAAAGCTTTCATCTTATATTCGCAATATCCAGATTGCAATCTCAGTTTCTTGCTTGTTCTTCGTTTGCTCGCAGGAAACAGGCCCTCGTGGTCAGGTTGATCGTGCTCCGGCGTGGTCAATAACCCCTCGGAAGTTGGTTTAGCGATTGCTAAGGCGCGACGTCTCGCACGTTCGTAGTCGGATCGTCAAGGTCGACTCCCACAGAAAACGATAGCCACCATCTCATCGAAACAACGGGACACCTTTGCCTCTATCACCCAGTTACGTTGTGACGTTTGGAGTACCCAAAGTGTTCCTCCGGTACGGGAGTTGCATAATCTCATAGTTATAGGAACATGTATAAGTCATGAAGAAAGCAATAGCAACATACTAAACGATCGGGTGCTAAGCTAATGGAATGGGTCATGTCAATCAGATCATTCTCTTAATGATGTGATCCCGTTAATCAAATAACAACTCATTGTTCATGGTTAGGAAACACAACCATCTTTGATTAACGAGCTAGTCAAGTAGAGGCATACTAGTGACACTTTGTTTGTCTATGTATTCACACATGTATTATGTTTCCGGTTAATACAATTCTAGCATGAATAATAAACATTTATCATGATATAAGGAAATAAATAATAACTTTATTATTGCCTCTAGGGCATATTTCCTTCAGTCTCCCACTTGACCTGAGCTTCATTATCCTCTGCTTCTTCCAATATTATTTGATCTATATTTACTCTTCGCAAAATGTAGAATGATGGAAACGCTTATAAAGAATTTCTTTGGGGAATTTATTGAATTATCCTTCCATCAACATAGGGAAGGGATTTGTCCAGCCCATGTTAACATGTAATGTAAGTTCATCCTTCTCAAGACTTCAAACTTTGTTCTAGTATAGAGTTGGATAGGCATCATTTCCTCGACTGCTGTTTACTTTGCTGTTTACATCTGATTGGATGTTTGCAACAACTACCAGTTTTAAATTGTAGTTGTAAAAACATGTTCCTTATGCAGAACAAATCCATTTATTTGCTTATATAATTGTGAAACCTGTTACGTGTCTCCTTGTTTCTCTTTCAGAGTCGTATCTCTTATGCTAGGCAGAACTTTAGGGAAGATAGTGAGCCAAATCATATTGAGGACAGCGAGATGACCCCAAGGTCCTGTCTTGATGAAGACAGTGAGTTGAAGCTACTCACCAGCAGGTGTGAGACAACCTCTGTGCAGTCGCTGCCTCAATCAGTTCGATTCTTCAGTCTCAACTTAAAGCGGAAAGGCTTGCTTCAGCTCAGCTCCGACTTGAAGTCAAAGATGCACAGAAGATGTCAGAGGCCTGCCTTGCGCACTATGGTGCCATACAGCTAGGGATGGAGCATCTATCGTTGACACAACTAAGGTCTCATCAGCTTGTTCGGCTGCTTGCGTGGCCCGTCCTAGCCAGGCCTAGTGCCTTTTGAAGTGCTCTCAGTTCTGTATATTCTTTTGTCGGCACGTTTATATGCATTGGTGGCGATCTTTGATGCCTAGTTTATGTAATCCGCGGTCACGTTGCGCTTTATTATCACCGGTAGTGAACTTTGATTCCCAGTGGGTGTAATATGCTGTAATTTCTTTATTGTATAGTCTAGGTTTATTCTTTGGTCGGCATGCTGTAATTTAGGCCGGAAGGTTCAGTGGATCTCAGTGTTGTTGGTCTTCAGGCCAGCCCGTTACTCATATGGGCCAAAACGTGGGCCCATAATCATCTTGGGCCATTAGCAGGTCCAAACCTATAGTAGTTTCCCGCCTTTAATAGGCCGAGTAAAGTTCTAGCCAGCTGGGCCAGAGAATACCATGGGCTTTTAATAGGCTAAAACCTAGATTGGGCTAGTGTTGGGCCAAAAAATTCACTGGCCAATATAGGTCGAAATTGCCTAAGGTCCATGTTTGGCCCACATAGGGCGAGCAGTTAACTGGCCAAAATATATCTCGGGCCTGTTTGGCCCAATAAAATTATGGGCTTTAAGCAGGCCGATATCCACACGGGCCATAGGCCCAAAAGTGTCACGGGCCATTATCAGATGGGCTGTAAGCAGGCCGGATTCAACGCGGGCTGTAATTAGGCCCAACTGTTCCACGGGCCATTAACAGGCCGATAGGCCTGTTGCGCTGAAATTTATCCACGAAGACTACGGGACGTTAAGAGGCCTAAAGTTACTTCGGACAAGAAATAGCCTAGTTTCTGCATGGGCCGTTAAAGGGCCTAAAGTTAAACCGAGCCGGCAATGTCCCAGATGCACCACGGGCCACTAACAGGCCGAAAGTATTATCGGGCCGAACTGGTTAATGGGCATTTAACAGGCTAAAATACAAGCATGTCTTAGAATGGAACCAAAAGAACAGTGGCCTGTTAACGGGCCTGATCCGATATGGGACGTAATTTGGCCCAAAACATGGCAGGCTGTGAACGGGCCTGATCTACTATGGGCCTCAATTTGGCCCAAAACATGGCAGACTGTTAACGGGCCAGCCCACTAGTGTTTGAAAAAACATGGTGGGCCTTTAGCTAGTTCGGCCTTTTCACTGGAATGGGCCTCTGTTGGGCCGTGCCACGTGTCAACATATCATAGGCGCCTCCTGTCCAATGAATGGATGATATCTGTCCCAATGGTGAGCAAACATGTGTCCTCTAGCCAATGAGAATTTTACACGTGGAAAATCCCCATTGGTCCAGGCTGTTAACGGGTTATCGGATCCAAAATCGGACCCGATAGCTTAACGGCAACCCGTTACGGTCGATGCCACATGTCGGTCACCCTTGACGAAAGCACTTCTATGACGCGTGATTTATCATCATGGAAGTGGATACTTCTGTGATGATAATTTTGGTAATGTCATGGAACACTTCTACGACAGCACAGGTATGACTATCTTGATTCTGTCATAAAATTGTCATGGATGTACATGCATGACAGAAAACATGATCTACTATGACAAACACGTATCATCATGGAAGTGTTTTTTTGTAGTGATTGGATGAGCAATCGGTAGGGAAGCTGGTCCTTGCGGATATAGGAAGCCTCTTCGCATCCTTTATTGCATACCCGGATGACCGCGTGTTGCCGCCCAATGGCCAATGCCACGCCCCCCACGAATGTAGAAGCTCCCCTCCCTCGTCTAGCTGGTTCACACGTTTTCCCCTGTTTTTTGCCGCCTGCCCACCTATAGAACCACCTTGCGCCGGCCAATTCCTCTCCAAACACGTAGGGAGGCAGTTGAACCGAACAAGTCTAACTTGTTTCTAGTGGGTACATTGATGTGGCATCGAAAGGGTGTGATAGCTCACTCTGGCAAAATAATTGACTACCGCGTTGGCATACATGAGCATGGCGCCCACTTGTCAGCGTGCTAGATGGAGGAAGGAACACAAGACAAAAATGGAGCGCGGAAGGGTGTGAATCAATTGGTTCATGTGTGATGACCACTGGAACAATCCACTCAGATTGTACTACATTAAAAAATTCATGCAAACACGATCGGTTATACTGTGAGTAGGTGACCATGCGCTTGGGTCTTCGCCTCTTCCGGAAGTCGAAAAATGATGGTGGTACTACAGTATAGATACTTCTGGCAATCTGACACCGAATGAACTATTGCACGTCCATTGCATGTATTAAGCGCACTATCGTAAAGCAAAGCTTCTCCTCGTCCAGCGAGCCACCGCGCGCGCGTGAGCAAGGGAGAGGTCATACTAGTAGTAAGCAAATCTTCTCCTCATTTGTGAGTTGACGGGACTCATCAAAAGTATTGTATTAGACTCCAAAAAGGCCTGTCCATGTCCATGGCTACCATCCTGTTGGGGATATAACTATTTGTGTAAGCCGCCCAGGAGGGGCCGGGTTACGCAAAGAGGGACTCATCAGAAGAAGCCCAAGATCAAGCATGAAGATGGCGGTTCAATAAAGGGTCTAAAGCCCACAGGCGACTTAAGGCCCATAGTGGTAAACCGCCATGATGGCATGACTTGTATCATAAGGTAGAATTAACTAGTCACCGAGCCGGAGACTGTCTATGAGCCGGCCGGGACTCTGTAGGCTGCAGGGCGTCAACCCGTGTATATAAGGGGACGACCCGTCGGTGGCTTAAGGGCAAGAAAACAACTGATCGAGAGCCAGGCATAGCATATCTCGCTCCCTGGTCATCGAAACCTCAAGCAATACCAACCCAACTAGACGTAGGCCTTCTTTCGCCGTAAGGGGCTGAACTAGTATAAACCTCTCGTGTCCTTTGTCCCGATTAACCCCTTAAGCTTCCTAGTTGCGATGGCTCCACGACTAAGTCCTTGCAAGAGGACATCTGCCGTGACAATTCCACGACGTTGGCGGCCACCATGGGCAGCGCACGGTGATTTGAGTTCTTGAAGGGCAGCTTCGAAGGGCTCGAGGATACGCAGTTGGCCGGATGACCAAGAGTCGTCGCGGCAAGATCTACATCGACGACAAGAGGCTGGGGCCCTGACGCCGGTTCAATTGAGTACGGCTACCGGGTCCCCTTTGGCGGAATTCACGTCTTCATCGGCCGGATTGGTGAGCCGGGCCCTGAGCGGACAGCTGCACCGACCTCGTCGAGAAGTTCAGCGTGGCGAACCGCCCGAGCTCAACCCGTCGTGAAGCGTGCCTTTGTGGGTTGCATCCATGGGTGAACTTCCTGAAGGATCGGAAGGTGATGGTGAGCCGGCCGTCCTCTCTGACGATAATTCATCCGCCGGCTCAACAGATTCGCTGTATCAAGTTCAAGATGGCGTGCTTGGGGGCTGTTCCGATGGCAGCACTATTCCGGACCTCTCAGAGTCGACCAAATCGGCAGGAGTCTTCATGGCTGGTACTCAACCCGGCCAAAATTCTACGGCTCAGCGGCGATAACGTCCGGGTTAGGAGCAGCCGGGGCAGGAGGCCCCGTGCGCTCACCGGCTCAGGTGCTGATGGATCTCATGGATAAGCTTACGGCTTTGTTAACTGTTACAGTCATCCTTGCGAACCAATCTGAGCATGAGGCGGAGGTGGCACAGGTTCGCGACGAGATCGCCCGGTCAAGGAAACCTTAGCAGCTGAGGACGCTAGATTTAGCAGCAAAGAGGGCGGCTTTGGACGTACGGGCGCAGCAACTTCGGGCAGAGGCCTTGCAGCTCACGTTGAGCTGAACGCATCTAATGAGGTAATGAGGAGGAGACATCAGAAAACTCAGTCCCGTTTACCTCAGAATTATGATCCTCGGAATCTCTTTGCTACACCCGGGGCCGGCCCAAGTAACCCGCCAGGTGCGAATCAGCTTATTACATTGGAGCGGGAGGTCCAGTCTGGCCGCCAGGGGATGGCACCGCACGGCAATATGGCACCGCCCAATTACATGCCAATACCACAGGGTCACTTCTCCAACCCCATAGAACTTATGAGAGAACTTAATTAGCATCAGTTTGGCGGCTCTCCCAGTAGATGGGAATGATCCGATCAGGGGGTGAAACCCGGAAGATCAGAGAACTTGTCCAAACAGCCCTGGCTCAGCAAGAGACCTACTCCTACAGCCGGGATAGGATTCACTCGACTCCTCGCCCTGGTTAGCCCCGCCTCGTCAAAATCGGAGCCCGAGTTATATAGGAACATGGAATCAGAGGCCTTGTCAAGTAACGCTCAGCGCGGACCAGCCCGGCGGGCATAACCCGGTTCAGGATCGGATACGTTCAAGAGGACGAGCGGGCGGCTCAGCTAGCGGCTTAGCTAGCAGCCCAACAGAACTCACCGGCTTACCCGACGACTTCCTGTTGAAGCGGGGGTTTGCTACTAGAACCGGAGGAGTTCCTTGTCTGGTACCGGCTTACGTAATGTACGTCTGCCCAAGGATTTCAAGGGGCTCGGAAGGTGCCGAATTATACTGGCCGATTTACAGCCTGGGGCATGGATTGAAAGTTATGAGATGGCTATGGAGCTGCTAGAGTTAGTGATGAGGCGATGGCTAAATATTTCACCATGATGCTGGACGGAACGGCCCGTTCTTGGTTAAAGGGTTTGCCACCCAACTCATTAGTTCATGGGCGGAGCTAAAGCCGTTTCATCCAGAACTTCAAAGATACTTGCAAGCAGTCTATGTCAATTGTGGATCTGACAAATTGTAAGAGGCAGAAGGTGAATCTACGACTCATTGGGTGCGCCGGGTCAAGGATATAATACATTCTTCTGACAAGATGGATGCCGGCTCAGCAGTCTCATGCTGGAGAAGAATTGCCGCTTTGAACCTCTGAGACAGAAGCTGGGGCGCCTTAAGCGTGATTGCAAACGATATGGGGACGCTGATGGCGGCTTTAGTCAAGTATGCCGATTCTGATAGTACCAAGGATCCCGTCTGATGAGGAAAGACAGGGAAGGGAAAGAGACGGCATGGAAAGGGTCAGCAGCATAACCCGGCGAGTCAAGGAGGCAATAAGCGTAAGGCGGACGGTAACCCGGAATTTGTGGCCAATGCACAGGGTAACAATCAGAAGCGCAAAGGGAAGCCACCCCGGTTTGGTGGGTCAGGACCGTCTCTTGAGCAACTACTCAATGAGCCCTGCCCGAAACAAGGCACCCGGGAACGACCAGCGACTCATTTATGGAAGGATTGCGCAATCATGACAGCTTTCAAGAATTCTAATACATTTGATGGCAATCAAGGCCCAAGCGGCGGCTCAGGAGCCGGCGGCTTTCATGGCCAGGGCGGTGGTTCAGGATCCGGTTTTCTAGGAAACCAGGGTGGTTATAATCAACAAGCAGTCTGGTCAAGGAGGTCAGCAGCAGCAGCAGTCGGGTTATCAGAGCCATCCAAAACAGTTAAACAGTGGGCAGTATCACGTGTTCACCACAAGTTTGTGTAAACGTGATCAGAAAGTTCATAAGAGGGCTGTGAATTCTGTTGAACCGGCAGTCCCTCGTTACTTGAGGTGGTCGGAACAGCCTATTGTCTGGAGCAGGGAGGATCACCCTCCCCGGGTTGATAATCCGGGTCAACTGGCCCTAGTGGTGGCACCGCAAGTTGGTGGTTATAAGTTTACTAAAGGTGCTCATGGATGGAGGTAGCAGCATCAACATCCTCTATTACGAGACCTTTCGGCGCATGGGCTTAACTGACAAGAATTTAAAGACTTCCAACACCGTCTTCCATGGAGTGGTGCCCGGTAAGTCGGCGTATCCTGTGGGGAAGATTGAGCTAGAGGTGGCCTTCGGAGACGAGCATGATTCTAGGGCGGAAAAGTTAACTTTTGAGTGGTCAAAATCAAGAGTCCATATCACGCTTTGTTCGGGCGGCCGGCCTATGCCAAATTCATGGCACGGCCGTGTTATGTTTATCTACAGCTCAAGATGCCAGGTTACCAGGGTACCATCACTGTGCATGGAAGCCGAAAGGTGGCCCTGGAGTGTGAAGAAGGCGATGCGGCTTACGCCGAGTCTGTCTGTGCAGCAGAGGAGCTCAAATTTTATCAAGATAACGTTGACCCGACGGATATGACTTCTCTCAAGAAGCCGACTACGAAGCATGACCCGGCCATGAATTTTAAATCGGCTGTAGAGACTAAGCTTGTTGATTTTACTCCGGGCGATTCATCTAAGCAATTCAGCATCAGTGCCAACTTGGATCCTAAATAGGAAAGCGCGCTCATCGAGTTCATCCGTGAGAACCAGGACATCTTTGCATGGAAACCTTCTGACATGCCAGGTGTACTGAGAGGACTCGCTGAGCACACTCTTAATATTGATCCGAAGTATAAGCCGGTTAGGCAGTTTCTGCGGCGATTCAATGAAGAGCGACGAAAAGCTATAGGAGAAGAGGTCACCCGGCTCTTGGCGGCTGGGTTTATTGTCGAAGTTTTTCACCCGGAGTGGCTGGCTAACCCGGTACTCGTACTCAAGAAAAATGGCACCTGGCGGATGTGTGTGGATTATACGGACTTAAATAAGACTTGTCCGGCTGATCCTTTTGCCCTCCCCCGTATTGATCAAATCATTGATGCTACGGCAGGTTGTGCACGTTTGAGCTTTTTGGATGCTTATTCTGGTTATCGTCAGATCAAGATGGCGGTTAAGGACTAGGAGAAGACGGCTTTCATCACCCCGTTTGGAGCCTTCTGCTATGTGTCTATGCCTTTTGGGCTCAAGAGTGCCTAGGCAACTTATCAACGGTGTGTACAGAATTGTCTCCGAAATCAGATTGGGCAGAATGTTCATGCCTATGTGGATGACATAGTAGTGAAATCCAGAGAGGCGGAAACCTTGATATCTGATCTCAGAGAAACCTTTGACAATCTCCGGGTTTACAAAATGATGCTTAACCCGGAGAAGTGTGTATTTGGTGTGCCTGCAGGCAAGCTTTTGGGATTCTTGGTCTCAAACAGGGGCATCGAGGCTAATCCCGAGAAGATTAAGGCAATCACTTCTTTGGCTAAACCGGCATGTATTAATAATGTTCAGCGATTGGCGGGTCGTGTTCCGCTTTAAGCCGGTTCATAAGCCGGTTAGGTGAGAAGGCCCTACCGCTGTACCAATTAATGAAGAAGGCAGACACCTTTGTCTGGAGTGATGCCGCTAATGCTGATTTTGAGGATTTGAAAAGGCAGTTATCTGAACCGCCGTTCTTGTGGCTCCCATTGACAAAGAGCCTTTGCTGTTATATGTGGCTGCTAATTCACGAACCGTCAGTGTGGCGATTGTGGTAGAGCGCGAGAGGCTGTCAAGGAACACCCGGTTCAATGGGTTTATTATGTCAGTGAGGTACTCATCGAGTCAAAGCAAAGATATCCTCATTGGCAGAAACTTGTTATGGGGTGTTCATGGCAAGCCGGAAGCTGAAACAATACTTCCAAGGTCACATTATCACTGTGGTAAGTTATGCCCCCTTGGGAGACATTATTCAGAACAGAGAGGCTACAGGACGAGTCGCCAAATGGGCCATCGAGCTCGGGCCTCATGGTCTGAAGTACGCGCCACGCACTGCATTAAGTCCCAAGCTTTGGTGGATTTCATCAACGACTGGACAGAGCTACAGGCACCCGAGGAGAAGTGATAGAGGCAAAGGTGTCCCGATGTTTCGATGAGATGGTGGCTATCGTTTTCTGTGGGAGTCGACCTTGACGATCCGACTACGATCGTGCGAGACGTCGCGCCTTAGCAATCGCTAAACCAACTTTCCGAGGGTTATTGACCACACGCCGGGAGCACGATCAACCTGACCACGAGGGCCTGTTTCCTGCGAGCAAACGAAGAACAAGCAAACTGAGATTGCAATCTGGATATTTGCGAATATAAGATGAAAGCCTTATTGATCAAGGTGGGGTTCTGTGACGTCTTGGTCTGGTCGTTGGGCACAAACGAAGTACGTGAAGTTGCAGCTATGGCGAACTTTTATCTAAACAAAACCCAAAGTCTAAACGACGCCCTAAAGGGTTGTATATATGGAGGAAGAGAGGGAATTTCGTGGCCCTTGAGGGTGGGGTCCGAAACCAACCCTAACTCTTGTTTCCCACACATACGGACTAAAAATAGATAACTTAAAGTATTTTCGAAATTTACATGGGCCTGGCCCATTAATAAGGTGACGCAGCACTAGAAAAGCCTATGGACGAATATATGAAGTGGCATCTTGTATTTCGTCATGGGCTTCATGCATTCCTTATGGCGGCTTCAAAGTCTGAATCATCCTTGTACTCCGTTCTTGATCCCCTTGCGCAATGCCATCAACTTCATGCGTGTTCTTGGCTCCAATGTTCATCCTTCTCCCAAGCTAGACCCTTCATTTTGAAAGCAAAACAAAATGTATCCATTTAGGCAGGCATCATAATCTCATGAACATTAGAATCATTACCAGAAACGAAAGTAACCTGGTAATTTAATTGGCGTGCGCGAGCTCTAGTAATTGGTCCAGTATATGTAACAGTAGGGGCTGTGGGTGTACAATGGTATGATGTCCTCATCAAGACCCGATAAACTTTTGGATTATTCACTTTGATGGGTCCAGACAGTTGGAAGGCTCGGGGGCCGGAGTTGTATTAACTTCCCCTCGGGGTGACAAATTTTGTTATGTGCTCCGGCTTATGTTTCCTTGCACTAACAATGCAGCTGAGTATGAGGCCCTGCTCCATGGTCTCCGGATGGCCAAAGAGATGAACTTGAGCCGGGTAAGATGCTTAGGAGACTCAGACCTTGTGGCTCAACAGGTGTCAGGCAAGTGGGACTCTAAAGATCCCCTCATGGCGGCTTACCGTCGTGAAGTCGATGCTGTGGCTGGATATTTCAAGGGTTACGTAGTGGAACACATTGATCGAAGGAAGAATGAGGCGGCTGATGCCTTAAGCCGGCTGGGGTCTCAGCGTAAGCCGGTGCCGCCTAACACCTTTCTTGATGTTTTGCATAATCCTTCTGTTAAGTTACCTACAGAAGAAGATCTGGCAATACCAGACCCGGAGGCACAGCTGGTGGCGGCTCTCCACGTTACCCCGGATTGGACAGTGCCTTATTTGGCTTACATGACCCGGGGAGAGTTGCCAGAGTACGAGACCTTGGCAAGACAAATCGTCCGGCGGTCCAAGTCCATGACAATTGTCAATGGCGAGTTACATCATTACAGCGTCACTGGAGTGATTCAACGTTGCGTGCACCTGCAGAGGGTCAGGAGATCCTTCGTGAAATTCATGAAGGTGATTGTGGTCATCACGCCGGCTCAAAATCTCTTGTGGCCAAAGCCTTCCGTCATGGGTTTTATTGGCTGAACGGCTCATGCTGATGCGGAAGACCTGGTCAGTAAATGTGACGGATGTCAGAAATTCTCACGACGAGCCCATGTGCCGGCTCAAGATTGAGGATGATTCCAATTACCTGGCCGTTTGCAGTCTGGGGGCTTGATATGGTCGGGCCTTTCAAGAGATCTAAGGATAAAAAGACTCACCTCTTGGGGGTTGACAAGTTCACAAAGTGGGTGGAGGCGGAGCCAGTCAGTAAGTGTGATGCAGCCACAGCAGTCCAGTTTATGAAAAAGGTGATTTTTCGCTTTGGTTTTCCACACAGCATCATAACTGATAATGGTACTAACCTCCAAAGGAGCTATGGAAGAGTTCTGTCAACGAGAGCATATCCGGCTTGACGTTTCAGCTGTAGCTCACCCTCAATCAAATGGCAAGCAGAACGAGCCAATCAAGAAATCTTGAAGGGTATCAAGCCCCGGCTCTTGGTCCCTTTACAGCGGACGCCGGGTTGTTGGGTGGAGGAGTTATCTTCTGTACTCTGGAGCATCAATACTACACCTAACAGATCTACGGGTTACACGCCTTTCTTTATGGTGTATGGAGCAGAGGCGGTCCTGCCAAGTGACATCCGTCACGATTCACCCCGTGTGGCGGCTTATGTTGAGGAAGACAATGAAAAAGCTCGGCAAGATGCACTTGACCTGTTGGATGAAGAGCGAGACTTGGCAATAGCCCGCTCGGCGATTTACCAGCAAGACCTGCGCGCTACCACAGCCGCCGGGTTAAGTCCAGAACCTTTCAGGAAGGCGACTTAGTGCTCCGACTCATCCAGGATCAATCTAACATACACAAGCTATCCCCTCCTTGGGAAGGACCCTTTGTGGTCAGCAAGAATCTGAACAATGGATCATACTACCTTATCGACGTTCGAGAGCATAAAGACTCACGTAAGTCGGAGGAGGAGACCCGTCGGCCGTGGAATATCGCCCATCTTCGGCCTTATTATACTTGAGCGTCATCTCTAATGTGTATATACTTATACTATGTATATTATATAAAGGCATAAAGGCAGGACCTCTGTCCTTTTTCCACTCCCAAAAAAAGGTTTATGTGTTCTTATAGGTGGTGGAGATAACCAAGGAAGCGGATCATATCTGAATCCCGGCTTTCCTTGGTCCGGCTATGATCATATCTGAATCTAGCGTTGATCACTTGGGGGCTTCCTGTTCAAACATAGGTCGTATACGAAGAAGAAACATAGCTGTCGATACCCATTTGATCGGCATACTGCCAAACCCACTTGGGGGCTTCTTTGATCATATCTGAATCCATAGCTTAACTCCTTTTGGGTCTGGACATGAATCGTATTCAAATCAGCGTCATTAAACAACTCTTATGTCACTTGGGGGCTTCCCGGTTCAAACATAGGTCGTATTCGAACCAAAGAGAACATAGCTGTCGATACCCACTTGATGGCATGCCACAGCCATTGGGGCTAACAGTTCGTTATACGAATCTAAGCTCAACTTTGGAACGGGTCACTGATTGATAGAGGCAAAGGTGTCCCGATGTTTCGATGAGATGGTGCTATCGTTTCTGTGGGAGTCGACCTTGACGATCACTACGACGTGCGAGACGTCGCGCCTTAGCATCGCTAAACCAACTTCCGAGGGGTTTGACCCGGCCGGAGCACGATCAACCTGACCACGAGGGCCTGTTTCCTGCGAGCAAACGAAGAACAAGCAAGAAACTGAGATTTGCAATCTGGATATTGCCGAATATAAATGAAGCTTTATTTGATCAAGGTGGGGTTCTGTGACGTCTTGGTCTGGTCGTTGACACAACGAAGTACGGAGAAGTTGCAGCTATGGCGAACTTTTAATCCTAAACAAATCCCAAAGTCTAAACGACGCCCTCCAGGGCTGTATATATGGAGGAAGAGAGGGGAATTTCGTGGCCTTGAGAGGGTGGGGTCCCGAAACCAACCCCTAACTCTTGTTTCCACACATACGGACTCTAAAAATAGCCTATACTTAAGTATTTCGAAATACATGGGCCTGGCCCATTAATAGTGATCGCAGCACCTGGAATAGCCCCTATGGACGAATATATGAAGTGGCATCTTGTATATTCGTCCCCATGGCTTCATGCACTCCTTATGGCGGCTTCAAAGTCCTGAAATCATCACTTGTAACTCCGTTCTTGATCCCCTTGCGCATGCCATCAACTTCATGCGTGTTCTTGCTCCAATGTTCATCCTTCTCCAAGCTAGGCCTTCATTGAAAGCAAAACAATGTATCCAATTTAGGCAGCATCATATCTCATGAACATTTAGAATCATTACCAAGAAACGAAGTACCCTGGTAATTTAATTGGCGTGCGCGAGCTCTAGTAATGGTCCAGTATATGTACAAGTAGGGCTGTGGGTGTAACAATGGTATTGATGTCCTCATCATCCTTCCCTTCTTGAAATGAAGTCGTCCTCGACGGAAGCTCATCTTCCTCACCCAAATAAGGCTTCAAATCTGCAATATTAAAAGTGGGACTAACCCCAAAATCTGCAGGTAGCTCAAGTTTATATGCATTATCATTTATTTTCTCTAAAACCTTAAAAGGACCATCAGCACGTGGCATTAGCTTTGATTTGCGCAGATTAGGAAATCTATCTTTACGCAAATGTAACCAAACAAGATCTCCAGGTGCAAACACAACATGTTTTCTACCCTTATCTCCAACAAGTTTATATTTAGCATTCATACGCTCAATGTTTTCCTTAGTTAACTCATGCATTTTTAAAATCAATTCAGAACGTTCTTTAGCATCAAAATTAACCTTCTCCGAAGATGGAAGAGGCAACA
The DNA here is from genome assembly GCF_003073215.2 of Triticum urartu. Taxonomy (NCBI): domain Eukaryota; kingdom Viridiplantae; phylum Streptophyta; class Magnoliopsida; order Poales; family Poaceae; genus Triticum; species Triticum urartu. The sequence goes on along the minus strand of NW_024111806.1, from coordinate 1,579 downwards.
AATCAATAGGTGCACGAGGTAGGAAACCATACACAATTTCAAAAGGGCACATCTTAGTAGTAGAATGCAATGAACGATTATAAGCAAATTCAATATGAGGCAAGCATTCTTCCCACATTTTCTTGTTATTCTTGAAAACAGCCCTAAGCATAGTAGACAATGTTCTATTGACTACTTCAGTTTGTCCATCAGTTTGGGGGTGACAAGTAGTACTAAAAAGCAGCTTAGTCCCCAACTTAGCCCATAAACATCTCCAAAAGTGGCTAAGAAATTTAGTATCACGATCTGAAACAATAGTATTTGGCACACCATGTAAGCGAATAATTTCACGAAAGAACAAATCAGCAACATTAACAGCATCATCGCTTTTATGACATGGTATAAAGTGTGCCATTTTCGAGAACCTATCCACGACAACAAATATGCTATCCCTCCCCTTCTTTGTTCTAGGTAAACCTAAAACAAAGTCCATAGATATATCCTCCCAAGGAACACTAGGTACAGGCAAAGGCATATATAAACCATGAGGATTGAGTCGTGACTTAGCTCTTTGACATGTAGTGCAGCGAGCAACAAAACGCTCAACATCCCGTCTCATCTTTGGCCAAAAGAAATGTGTAGCAAGTATATCCTCCGTCTTCTTGACGCCAAAGTGTCCCATTAATCCTCCTCCATGCGCCTCCGGCAACAACAAAAGACGAACGGAGCTAGCTGGAATGCATAGCTTGTTAGCACGAAACACAAATCCATCGTTAAGAACGAACTTGTTCCAAGTTCTCCCTTCCTTACAATTCTGCAATACATCTATAAATTCAGCATCATTAACATATTGATCCTTGATGGTCTCCAAACCAAATATTTTAAAGTCAAGTTGTGAAAGCATAGTATAACGACGAGACAAGGCATCAGCAATAACATTTTCTTTACCCTTCTTGTGTTTAATCACATAAGGGAAAGTCTCAATGAATTCAACCCATTTAGCATGTCGACGGTTCAGTTTTGCTTGACTTTTAATGTGTTTCAAAGATTCATGATCAGAATGTATAACAAATTCCTTGGGCCATAAATAATGTTGCCATGTTTCTAAGGTCCGAACAAGAGCATATAATTCTTTATCATAAGTAGAATAGTTCAGACTAGGCCCACTCAATTTTTCAGAAAAGTATGCAACAGGTTTTCCATCTTGTAATAACACACCTCCTAATCCAATTCCACTAGCATCACATTCAAGCTCAAAAGTCTTATTGAAATTAGGAAGTTGGAGTAAAGGAGCATGTGTCAACTTATCTTTCAATACCGTGAAGGCTTCTTCCTGTGCGGTACCCCAAACAAAAGGTACATCCTTCTTTGTAAGCTCGTTGAGAGGTGCGGCAATGGTGCTGAAATCTCTCACAAAACGCCTATAGAAACCAGCGAGGCCAAGGAAACTCCTCACTTGTGTGACCGTTTTGGGCTGCGGCCAACTCTCAATAGCTTCAATCTTGGCTTTATCAACTTCAATTCCCTGTGGAGTAACAACATAGCCAAGAAAGATACTCGGTCGGTGCAAAAGGTGCACTTTCCAAGGTTACCAAACAAA